>NW_019394680.1:0-53622 GCF_000612105.2 Orussus abietinus
ATTGAAAATACAAACATGGAGGGTCTTAAATGTTGTAAGCTGATAATGATGGAGTGCGACAAATAAGCTTTTATGTATACATTCTGTGAAAATGTATGGGAGTTCTTTATGCATTTGTCCCATCACTGATCGGAGCGTTAGTTCTTTCGAGAGTTTTGTCGAGTGCGTATCGTCGAGGAAGTATATTCGGTGTTGTAAGGAAAAATGGAAGCCCTGCGCCGTCGTGGTCGTCCAAGTGGCGTTTCTAAAACTGTGCTTAATGACATCTTAATGAAATATTCTAAGGATATTTTGTTACCGGGAGGACGAGTTGTGCCAAAATAATCAAATATGGTTGAAAATCTTCCAAGAATTAAGTGGCCTAATGAAAGGCACATAGTTACATGCACATGTGTGTAATAATATTTTCAATACACGCGATAAAATAATGAGTGGACACAACGATCAGTCAAGCATAAACCTAAGTGCAAGTGTCTAAAATCAGAATTCCAGTACAGTTTCCTTAATTGATAAGTCATCCAGTTTTACTGAAGGCTTCGGGAGAAGTTTCAGTTTAAACAGTACCATATTCATCCAATAATGATGATTCAAATGGCCATGTCTATAATTACAAATATTCCATACTAAACTTTAATTAACTTTTGAACGTATATAAGATCCAAGGAAATAGAATGATTTCCTGGTGTTTCAAAATCTAAGTGAACAATTTAATGAATTAGAAAAAATAACGGATTATTGAGGAGAGTCATATTATTACAAATGTTTCATGGTCATAGATACATTTTATTGTTTACACTTATTAAGCTAATTATTATTTAATTAGTATGTAAATATTAGCACCTGCTTTAGAGAGTTCGCATATTTTAAGATAGCATCTTTAATTAAAAAATGTCAGGAAGGTTTCTATAGTATATGCATAAATTCTATGTTAATATCAAGTATATATTACATCTAGGCTGATGTACCTGTGGAGGAAGTATAAGAATTATTATAAAAGATGAAGTTCCTGATGATGAGAATATAATTCTACATTGTATCTGCAAGAAAGGTGCAGGAAAATGTGGGAAACGGTGGTTGCGAGGTGCCAAACGAGCAGCAGTAGCACAAGAGCTTAAAACAAAATCAGTGCTTGTATATCGTGCACAAAAAGCTGACGAATTAATGCAGGACAACGAATGCGAACCGCCAACTTTGTATTCAACTCCTGTCTTACGAGTCGCGAAACGCGATTTAATGAGGCAGCAATACACACACAGTGACCCCATTAGAGCAATACAAATATTAAAAATAACATCTGCAGCAAATATTATACATAATGTAGGACTAGATCCTTTTTTTGTTCATTATTGGACCAATTCTCAAATAGACGTTTTTCGACGATACAGTATGAAAAATAAAAGTACTGGATCGTTCTCGATCGATCCACTACCGTATCGTAAATTTAGGAACAGACTTAGATTAACTAACCAATAATTTCTACAGCGCTAACGGTGCGAACGTACCTACGCTCGAACCGCGCGACCCTTCGCGTCGTCATAACCTCTCCGACGAGGGTAGAGGACCGCCATAGAACCCCATGGTCAAGGCGCTCGTCTCCCCTTTTTTCGATGTTTTAGAGATCTCCTCTTTAAGGGCGTCCATCTGTCGCTCTCGACTCACATGGAAACAGTTAACTCGCAGACTTTTCCAAACCTTCCGAGAAGGACAATGTATTTCTCAAGCGCTTAAGCTTAGCTTTCTTAATTTCAGCACGTAGCAATGAGTGGCAATTTGTCACCATATTTCTTAAGTCTTTTCCAAGTTCCTTCTTGGAAGTACTTCTCTAAGAGTCCATCTTGCAGTCCCCACCTACACATCCTTGACTGCAATGATTTCCCTTCCTACGCTCCTTTGCAACCAATCGGCTGCATTGCAAAATGCAGCCCATTTTTTCCTCTCGACCTATCCTCGGAGATCCTCACAAAACTCCACCCTCTCAAAACATTCTCCGAGGTCTCGATACTCCGAGATCTTCATCGGAAAAGCAGAATCTGATCATCCTCCGAAAAGGGCATTTTCTCCGGCACCGACGCGACTAAGCATCAGTTCAAACGTGAACACTTTCTTGCTCGGGTCGTAAAACAATTACAAACAGTCTCACACGGTTCGCTGCTCCGCAAACGCAAATCAACGCTAATTATCAAAACAAAAATACTCGCGTGAGTTACCGTTTAAGTTAGCGCGAGAACCGTCGCACTGTAGTGCACGGTACAAGTACACTGTACATTGATGCAACAGGAAGCATTGTAAAAAAAATAGTTAAACCACAAGAAGCTCACGCAGGTCCTATTTATTTGTATCACGCAGTAATGAGCCTTAAAGAAGGACAATTTTCGGTAGCACAAATGTTAAGCGAAAGTCACAACACCAACACAGTGCAATACTGGCTTATGGAATGGGTCCGATCGGGTGCACCACGCCCAAATGAAATTGTAACAGATTATTCTCGAGCCATTTTAACTGCAGTTGTGCGAGCATTTACGCCAAATTTAACAATTGAAGAATACGCGGATTCAAGTAACCAATTAAAACCTGGATGTTATATCTGAATAGACGTTGCACATCTCATAAAATTGTATGGCAATTTGTGCAAAGTTTTGTCGAAAAAAATTAAAGTATTTTATTTAGCATCAATAGGGCAACTTATTATATGTACGGCCATTGAAGAAGCAGCAATAATTGTTAGGTCCATCCTTTTAATAAGTCTGTGCGAAACTGAAGGCGAATTGCCAAATGACGAATTATCTGACTGTGAAAAAGCCAAAAGATTTCTTAAAAGTTTAATTACGGAAGAAAATGTAAAAACAAAGCATTATTTCTATTTAGAAGAGATTAATTTTTTCCCATTTCTATTCTCTTTTCATAAATGAAGATCGTATGTATACAAATAATGAATATATAACCAATTTCGAAATTAATGGAAAATAGTGATCGCACTGTTCCATATTTTTTTTTTCAAATTAGACTTACAATTAGTAAAGATGCAAAATTTTGAAATATGTGTAAATGAATTCGAAATAGTTCTCCAAAATTTTGTTTTAATGATAATGATTTCATATTTATTGTTCAAAATGTGTCTTTTTTTCCCACAAACATCAATTTAAATTTTGTAGTTGGACAAACTGGGTTTGCATAATATTTGTGAAAATATAAAAAATACGTTTTTAATTTAGTCGATTCTAACTGTAAGTAGTTAATAACTATTGATTTTATTATTTGTGCCATGCTAGATACAAATTTCCAAATTGGTTAATGATAAATAATTATTTCAACAAAAGACGAAAAAAAAATTATTCTCCTTCCTCTACAACTTGTAAGCCGTGAACTAGATTTAAAATTAACGTTATATTCAAAGTAACGCATATGGTACCTTAACTCCTTTGTGGTTAAACCCCAGTTTTACAAGAATAGCAGACTTTCTGTGTGGCTTATCAATAAATAAAACCGCACATTGGTATTAATTCCGTAACAGTTCGAGTTTGAATAGTAATTATTTTATTATAATTAACAGGTGCAGTTTGGCCAGGAATTTGAAAGGGAGGTTCAGAGAACGGTGCACGAACAAAGTATTCGTGAACAGCAGACACATTCAGACATTGAACATTCAACAACTATCTCAAACAATTGGACTAAATAAGGAGAAAACATAGAAAATTCTATAAAATTATCTATTACTAATGAAGTTGGTGATAGAGAAAATGCCCATTATTTTCCTTCACTTGCACGCAAATTATTACATGACATTTCGTTATTACCTCTTTGGTCGTGCATCATTGAGAAGAAATTTGGTTATGGAAGAATTCCGGCTTCCAGTGCTCCCGTTGAAATAGAATTCAATAAAAATAAGACACATTTACTGAAATGTGTAACATTACCTGCTAGAATCGATACATTTTTAGATGCACATATAAAATATCTTTCTAGGAATACTAAAATAATAATAGCAAATATTCAACACAATAATGAGGAAAATCTAACATCTGATCTGACAAGTACTGACGACACTACTACTACTGTCTCACGCATCGAATTGAACACACAAAACACCGAAACAGAAAATTTACCCGTAACAAAGCAACCATTCCGTTGTCGAAATATTTAAGGGCTCAAAAACATATTATTAATGACCATTTGAAATTTGATAAAAATAAAAATCTACCGATGATAAAAAACGGGAGTCATAAATCAGTACATGCACTAAATGTGGACGGGAAAAAAGTATATGTAACCTTTACATGTGCATTCGATAGTATATATCAAATTATACTGGCTGCTTTTTGTGACAGACCACAATTAGAAACAGTGGTAAGAAATAGTACAGGGTGTATCGAAGAGTATTTTAAGAAAAGTGTTATCATCATTGTGTATTTCAGATTCAGGAAGAGCAGTGGCAGGTTAATAGTTTGTACGATATGGTATTGGATACTTTAAATAATGGCTTAAGAGTTTTTACGTACCAAAGCCGGGCAAAAATAATTTATGAATTATTTCCATCGGAATCCAAAGTTCAACCTCGGTTGGTACTGATTCCCGTTGCACTTTCGGTGGTACTGATTCCCGTTGGGGAGAACGAAGGAGCCACCGACATCGGTCGTGACGCCTGGATCATTCGCATCTGACGTATCCATTGGTTTGGGCCGTGGACGAGTTCCGGATGCGGGAAGTCAGGGAGGAAAGTAGCAAAGATGGGCTGTTTGTGCGCACGGCGGGTTTCGTGGACATCCGGGCTCAACAGAACAAGATCGTATTCGTTATACCCACACAAACAACTATACGAACGTCAACATCGGGGGTTCGACGTTTCCGGTGGCTGTGACCGATTACCGGGGCAACTTCCCGGACCACCTGGACATCCTATTATGACGTGGACGATAGCATCGTAGCTATGATGAAGCGCCTGCTATCGTCGCGTAACTCTTTGCGCTACATGTTCGAACGATACACGTCCACATACTTTCCGAAGGGAATCGATTGGCTGGAGATCAACTCCTTGGCAATTACTCTAACGGTGCGGTGGCACCAGAGGGTGGAGGCATACCACAAGGGGAGGGATGACGATGGGACCTACGCGGTGGGGGCGCCCGCACGAGTGTTGAGGGCGATAGACCTTACGGCTGATCCCTCAATAACCGATAGCAGCTACCCTGGCTATGGTGGCCATTACACAGTGACGAGTCTCGATCAACGATTTGCCCCGCGGCGAAGGGCCAGGATGGAGCCAAACTTACGCTTGGGGACGTGTGGAGTAACCTGGCAAGCCTAGCCGTGGCATCCGGCTACACGACTTTCGACACGTACG
Source organism: Orussus abietinus (assembly GCF_000612105.2). Lineage (NCBI taxonomy): Eukaryota > Metazoa > Arthropoda > Insecta > Hymenoptera > Orussidae > Orussus > Orussus abietinus. The sequence continues at coordinate 5,339 of NW_019394680.1, forward strand.
ACGCGGAGAATGGTTATATGGCGGCAGCGCGGGCCGAGGCTGGGGGTATTGACCGACTCGCGAGAGCGGCCCACATGAGGGTATGCTTTGAACAATGGAAAAGGCTGCAAGCGCAGCAAGACCGGACAGCTTATCCGGGCACATTGGAGTTCGCATAGGCAGCTTGGCCCATGTTGGTGGCGGAATCAGACGTGGAGGGTGGGTCTATGGATTGGTTTGCGCGATGGTTTGTGACTCGCCATGTCAAGTGGAGCTGGAACATAAACATGGCGATAGCGGACACGGGGGGAGGTACTATCACGGGAACGCGCACTATCTCTTCTTGGTGTAGGTCCATTGAAAATACCGAGTGGTCCGACTTCACAATAAGCTCCACAGGTCGGTCAGGTGCCAATGAATATGCCCTTGACAACACGTCACGACGCTGGACCTGGGACTGCTACGCGCAGTTTGGCAATGGCGAGGATGACCCTCAATTGGATAGATGTCTGAATAGGATAGACTTGCTGGACTATGATAAATATCGCTGGAACATTCACCTATAAGGCTCATCCCTCTGGGGAGGAAGTGGCGGGGATATGCTTTGTGGTAGATTCGAGCTACGGCGGTATGCTGGCCCAGCAGCTGGGGTGGACGCGCCCCGGGATGATGATCCCGACGGAGGACAAACGGGGATGGGGTGTGCCGATTAGGATCAAGGATTACGTCGAGGAGTTAAAGACGCTAGTAATTCCGCGTTGCACGGGGTCCGCCGCTACAGGCAACACTTTCGCTTCTGGGACCATCCTATATCGGGGCTCGCTGGACCAGGCCGTGACCGGGCTCGAGCAACATTATGTAATACCGGCTCACAAGTAATTAACTCTGCCATAGCCGTCCTAGCATTAGCAAGACGAATTTTTCAAAAAACTCCCAGCTTCTCTCAAATAGTTTCATGTGAAAAAGGTTGCCCATCAAGAGAGTTGTTGCGTACAGTACCTGTACTCAATAGAGCAGATTTAGATCATTTAGATATTGACAGCATATTATAGTTGCCGAACGCATATTGTAATGTGCCGCAATGTAAGGGAACCACTATTACACGGTTCTCAACAATAGGTAAAATTAATTGCAAAACAATACAGTTAGATTTAATAAATGAAGTTTTCTGTTTATTTACTTAAATTTTAATTACTCCCAGGAAATATTGTAATCTTCGAAATATATTTCAATGACAAAGAGGAAAAAGTGAAACTTAGGGATTTGCCGACAAAATTTCAATGTCCACTCTCGCAACAAGTTTATGACTTCGTCGGTGCTATTCACGAAAACATTCCCCCGCTTGCAACTAGGAATTCATCGACAGACACATTAAGTCATTTTGTTGCATTTTGCCTACGTGGAGGTACGCAGTGGATGGAGTATGATGACAAAAAAAATGAGAAATTCAGAAAATAATTATGAAATTTACCCGGCATTATTATTTTACGTTAAATCTAGTATTTAATTTAAATTAATAATTAAGGAAATAATGCTTTCGATACCGTACTCGTAATGCGTTACGTATAATGTATAACACTTATGTATATTAATCGTTATACATCATGTAACATGTTACTAGTGCGGCAACAAATGTAATCTAATGGACATGTATTCATTTCTAAAATGTTGTAGAACTATTGCTTTATGTTACAATAATGTGCATATATTATTTACTTCGCTTTTACGTTTTAGTTATACTACAGATTTAATTATGTATTTTAGACATTGTTCGTATATATTTGTTTCTTTATTGTATTTGTTGGAAATGATACTACTGCATTGCATACATTGCAATCAACCCATTTCTTTAACAATTAAAAAATAATTGATAATACTTTAATAATAGTTAATGCTTTAACAGTTGAACATGGAAATACAGCAACAAATTCTTAAACCAATCGTGTTACCTATACATTCATCCAGAAGGTGACTCCTGTATTCAGTTCAGAAAACATTACTTTTATATACATGCTGAATAAATGACCCTACATCTGCCTATAATATACAATATACCTGCTTCATGTTATTAAGTATTACCTACACGAACAAATAATAAAAATATTCTATAATTTTCAAAACGTCAGATAAAGTGAAAATCACGACTCAATTTTCAAGGTAGCAACTAACGATTAACTACTTCCCATGTTGAGAAATGAATCGGTTAGTGCTCTTTATTCACATCATTACCCTGCTAGCCGTGAGGAATAGTATAATCAGCTAAGGGATGAAGGAACAAAATCGAATCTTGGTTCATCTAAGAGCAATTAATCAGCAATTAATACCCACATGGAGGAATCTATCTCTTTTTTACAATTTTGTCTGGTCATATTTAGGGGTTGGCCCACCACGTTGGGGGTTGTGTAAAAAATTCGAAATTGGGTTTTTCTAGGGGCAATTAATCAGCAATTAATTCCTCCATAAAGAAATCGGTCATTACTCTTCAATTTGATGTGGCCATGCTACGGTGGTGTCTTAAGGGTTGGAGTACCGCTTTAGGGGTTGGGCAAAAATGTCGAAATTGGGTTCTTCTGGGAGCAATTAATTAGCAATTAATTTCTCCATGAAGAAATTATTACCCTACAATTTTATATTGCCACGTTACGGTGGTGTCTTAAGGGTTGGAATATCGCCTTAGGGGTTGTGCAAAAAAGTCGGAATTGGGTTCTTCTAGGAGCAATTAATTAGCAATGAAATCTCCTTTGAAGAAATCAGTCTTTTCTCACCGTTTTCATGTTGCCTTGCTGCTACCGGCACTAGGGGTGGTGACATACCCCTTTAGGGGTGAGTAAAAATATCGAAATTTGGTTTTTTGGGAGCAATTAATTATTTATATTTCGTATGAAACTAACACTCTGAATCTTCGTGATATATCATATCCGATCACAGGGAGCTGCGCTGTAACACTAGCGACACGAATAGTCAGCTTCGTTAAGTTCTCCGTTCTTAACCCAGGAGTGCAGACCGGGATAATTAACACTATGCCGTCCGCGCGTCTAATCTAGATTTTTTCGTGTCGTGCCGGTGCAACTGACTTACATAATTTCGTGGCACAAACGTAGAGCCACCGGATGTCATAGTGTTAATCGAGAAGTCGAAAAGGATATTTTATTAAGCGATAGCCTAGAGTCGGTAGATTCTGACAACTGCATAGTTTCTAGCATACGTAACTTAAGCGAAAAAATAGGAAGTTAGTCTTACCGGCGTTAGAACTGGAACCATTTAGTGAAACTAATTACCCGAGGGAACAAATTCGCGGAACCAGTTCGAATCCTTACGTCAAATCCTTCGGCTCTATTCCTAATAATTCTACTTTGATTAGAAATAGTGAAATTACACGTAGAACTCTTGTTTGGTATACTAAAGAGACTAAACAGGCTTTGGAGATGATTGGTGAATTCGATGGCTTCAAGCGACCGGTTGAAAAATTCATCAATGAGATTCGCGAGATGGAACAATTAATTCCCGACAATCGCACTTATTTGAATATGATTAAAAGGAGACTTGAAAGAGACGCAAAGACGCTTGAAAGAAGACGCAAATTATCTAGTAGACCAACACGATGTAATAGATTTAGTAGATTTATTCGACATTCTGCAGACTGAATATAGCCTAGCAAAAAGTTACCACCTTCTAATACAGGAAAGAAATAATTTATTTCAAGGCAATCGTGACGTTAGAGAATATACGCGCAAATTTAATCTTCTTCAGCGGGATATTAAAACAGCAATGAATCAGCGACCTGGGTTATCATCTTTGGAAAAACGTGCAGCAGAACGAGTGGAGGAATTGAGCTCAATAGACATCTATATTCAAAATTTGTCTGAAAATTTAAGGAAAGATGTATTACGAGGTGTATCCGGAAAGTAATGCAATTTCTTTTGTGCTGGTACTTAAAGTGGTCGCAGAGAGTCCCGACCGGGTGGATTAAGTGGAGCGACCTCTCAGCTTCAAAGCGATGCCTTCACCAATCTGCTCCGAGTAGTTGGCTTCAAGATCGCTATCTCCGCGCACTCTTGTTTAGTGCCTGTGTTACGAAACGCTATGGAATCATCACTCGAGCAACGTTACGCGATAAAGTTTTGTTCGAAACTGAACAATCGCTTGCAGAGACTCACCAATTGATTGTGCAAGCTTTCGGGGATAGTGCTCTATCGTATTCGCAAGTTTCGCGGTGGTTGAAAGCGTTTAAGGAAGACCGGAAAAAGGTAGTCGATGAACCCCGCGCTGGACGGCCGTCAACTAGCACAACCGACGACAATTTGACCCGTGTGCGCGATCTGTTAAAATTCTGACCATCGGTTGAGTGTCCGGATGATTGCAGAAACTCTCAACATTCCCAAAACAATTGTACACGAACTGGTGACCGATAAATTGCACATGAGGAAGGTGTGTGCTAAGCTAGTTCCCAAGCTTTTAACAGACGATCAGAAGAATCACCGGATGACTATCGCAACGGAACTACTCGAACGCGTGGAAATTGAACCTTCTTTCTTGGACAATGTCATTACCCCCCCTACAGTCCGGATATGGCTCCGGCCGACTTCTTTCTCTTCCCGACGATCAAGTCCGCCCTGAAAGGAATCCGTTTTTGGTCGATTGAAGCCGGCCAAGGTGCCGTGACGAGGGCCCTTGCCGAGGTCCCCGTTGAAGCCTTCCAGAACGCATACCGTGCGTGGAAGAGCTGCTGGAAAAAGTGTTTAGATGCCCAAGGGAACTACTTCGAAGAATTTTAAACACTTGTAACGATATCTACAAGAAATCTATTGGTTGAACAAAATTGCACTACTTTCCGGTCAAACCTCGTATATCAGCGACGCATTACACTTAGGGAAGCTCAACAGATAGCTTACGAGACGCAACGACGAGAAGAACTACGAAATCGCCATAAGCGAGGACAATCTGTACTGGATAAGGAAAAACAGACTCAATGCTGACTTATCGCAATCAAAAACGGAACGACCGAACAAAAGCTGTCAAAAAACCCGACCTGTTATAAGTGCAGTAAGCCAGGTAATTTTGCTAAAGATTGTAAGACTGAACATTTTCGCAAACCACAAATACTGTCAGCCCCGGACATCAAATACTTAGACTCAGAGAAAACAAATCAAGAGGAAAAATTTTAATTGCCATGCGAGTGGGAAGAGAAGGAAAATTTGTCAGAAAATTCCTAATTGATACAGGCGCGAAATTAAATTTAAACAAAGAATCAGCATCGAAAATATTAAAAACTCGAGCCATCTCAAACAAATTTTATGGCATAAACGATATTCCGATTAAAATTACTCGTGAAGCGAGATTACATATATGAGATCGAATACATGTAATGCTCATAGTTCCTGATAATTTCCCATTAGAAGAAGATGGATTATTGGGAATGCCCTTCGTGGAAATGGAAGAAGTTGACATAAATTTTGAAGAAACAGACTATCGAATTAACCGGAACCGTGTACCATATTTTAAAAATAAAACTTTCTCTGAAAGGAGATCGCATAGAATTATTAAAGGAAAACACTCGTTTAGGACATTATACTGATAAGACCGAAATGGAAATTTGGTGGATTGTCATATGAGATTTTGAGAATATTTTTACCTTGCCAGGTGATGAGTTGTATTACGGGGCGGCCGAGCGGATACGAGGCCGGGGTGATTCGGTTAGAGATTACCCGAATCTTGCGCGTACGAGTATTCTAATTTTGTGAGGAGATTGATCCAAGCGGCTTGATCAATTCCTCTGGTGGGTTTTAGGGGAGTGAGGATTAGAAAAAAGGGGTTTGAACGAATGGCAATGTGACTAGTGTACTATGATGTTTGTATTTATTCTTCCGTGAGGTGTAAATTACAATCATCTGGAAGGGGCACCCGAGGTGCCTTGACCTAATTTTCTCTGGGTTATTATACTTTCGCGTCGCGGTGGTTCGGGTGTCACGATGGCGCGCTTTAGCGACGGTAGGTTACTGGACGCCGGAGTGCTGACATGGGAATTCTTTACTGTTTTCTGGACCTTCCTGGCTGCTAAGCAATGAAAGTAACTGGCCTGTTACCCAAATCCATCTCGACGTTATCCCTGAACAACGAGCATCAGTTATCCTGGTTACTTCAGCACCAACGTGGGACGTTATTAATAAATTTTCTTGTTTTACTACTCTCGTCAACGTAATCGCGTATTGTTATCGCTTTATTAATAACTGCAAGAGAAGGGAACGCAAATCTGGATCGCTTACAGTGGGTGAAGTACTGTATGCAAAAACCCAAATTATAAAACATATTCAGCAACAGGAGTTCGCATCGGAAATTCGCGAAATTGCAGAAACCGGCACGGTGCAGCGAAAGAGCAAACTATTGGCATTATCTCCTTTTCTAGATGCGGACCGACTTCTTCGAGTAGGAGGCAGATTAAATAATGCAGGCATCCCGTACGACACAAAACATCCTATCTTGCTTCCTAAAAACCATCATGTAACAACGTTAATTGTAAGGCGCTAACACATGATTCATTGGCACGCAGGTCCTCAGGCAACGCTATATGCTGTCAGGCAACGATATTGGATTCTGGACGGAAGGAACACGGTTCTTAAAATAATACGAAATTACATCCGTTGTCTCAGGGCATCTCCAAGGGAGACAAATTATCTAATGGGCAATCTACCGGAATCAAGGGTTATAAATGCCAGATCGTTCAAGAATTACGGTGTAGATTACTGCGGATCATTCTTTATTAAGGAAAAATGGATTCGAAATAGAAACAAATTAAAGGTGTACGTTGCAATTTTCGTCTGTTTTGTAACAAAGGCTGTACACATTGAGCTCGTCAGTGACCTGACCACTGAAGCCTTCGTCGCCGCCCTTCGAAGATTTATGGTACGGCGCGAGAAATGCGTCAACATCTACTCGGACAATGCGACGAATTATGTAAGCGCAAACCGCGAATTACGCGAACATTATGATCACGTTAGGTCTACAAATCAGAATGAGAGGATCAATCGAGCATTGCTTCAAGAAAACATAAATTGGCACTTTAATCCCCCCAGAGCACCACATTTTGGCGGATTATGGGAAGCGGCTGTACGCTCTTTTAAACAGCACATGGTAAGGGCAATCGGAGACACGCTATTTACATATGAGGACTTACACACATACGTTACCGAGATAGAAGCGATTTTAAATTCTCGTCCTTTGACCCCTGTATCCTCTGATCCTAACGACTTTCTCGCATTAACCCCCGCACATATCCTAATTGGTGACTCATTGACGATGTTACGAGGCTACCCGATTTTCCTCAAAATAGAGAGGCGCGCTGTTACGTCCCGCGTAACGCCTCCTGCACGTGCATAATAAATAAATAAACAAATAAATATATCTCGGGGAAGAATATCCTGCGTTTAAGCGCGACTTACGTGCTTACGCATTCATACATTCGTGTGTTTAGCATCGGCTCGCAGATCGTCGTGATCGCATTAATGTCGTGAGTGTCGAAAGGGGCTCCCCTTAACCCGACTAACCCGCTTGATGTCAGTTGGGTAAAGACCATCTCGGGCGATGTTTTGGAATCCGAATTAAGTAATCGCGGATTATCGACGAGTAGAGGAACGCGCGCGCAGCGGGAGCGATTGCGGAACTTCATCTTAACAGAAGGAGGAGTCGTGGGATTACCCGTTACCCCTAATCTCGACGCGGGTTCGATGGAGACTCATACCTTCGAGGCCCTTACCGATGCACCCCGTAGTTCGGCGAATATCCCCGAGATCCGCGTGTCCGATCAGGAAGCCTCTTCCGTCCCATTGCCGGCCCCTTTCGCCTGCCCGGGTGACCCGTACAACAGCCAGCCCCGCATATGAAGTGATGCGAAAATGGGGCCTAAAATTTTCCGGTACTCGAACTGAGGATGCTGGCACCTTCCTCCTACGCATCGAGCAGGGGCGTAGAATCACCCGGATTTCCGATCGAGATGTTTGGGCGACGCTCCCTTCTTTTTTGACGGGTACCGCGATGCTCTGGTTCGAGCAGCGTCACTGTAAGGGAACTTGGAAGAATTGGGAGGACTTTGTATCAGATTAGACGAAACGCTTTTGCGGGGCCCACTACCAAGTGAGCTTGGTCGCGATATTCGGAACCGAACCCAGGGGGAACAGGAATCGGCAGCCGATTATTTCACGTGTTTCCGTGCTTTATTAGATTGCCTTAGCCCACCTTGGCCGGAGGAAACCCAAATTCAGTTAGCCCGAGCCAATTTATTACCGCGACTTCAGGTAGTATTGGGGCATTCTACCGCTTCCTCGTTAGACCAACTGGAAGAAATGGTGATTTTAACCGAAGAGGCTCTCCTTACCGCTAGTCAATATAAGGCACCCCTGTTACCGGAAACGTTCGTGAAACCGGATCTGGCTTATCGTCCTCTCAATACCACCCAAGGTCGGGCCAGTCGGAAGGACCCTTTATCGCTTCTGGGCCTTGAGCTGCCCTCGGGGTCGACTTCCTCCCCGCCGGAGAATACTCCGAGCACCTCCCGTCCGAGTACTATCACGGATACTGCCGCGCGACGATCGGACATAGACTCCGACAACTTAGCGTGGGCCATTGCCACCATTCAATCGGTCGGCCTGTCTATCGGCCCAAATAGTTCCTCACACCATATCCCGCATAGGCCGAGTGCGGGCCCTCCTTCCGCGCGTGGGCGAGTTAAAGGCCCTCGAATTCCATCCTTAATGGATTTATCGTCCCGTTCGACCAATCCCGCCGCAGGCCCAGCTCGGGTAAAAACCTCTTGGAATTGCAACCGCGAAGGGCACACTTATACCGCATGCCCATCTCCGCGCAGTCTTTTTTGTTATGGGTGCGGACAGCCCGGGATAGTTAGATCTAATTGTCGACGCTGCGCGGGAAACCGCCGTTGAAGGAGCGGAGGGAGGCCGCCGTCCCTTCGAAAGTGCCACGGACTAGGCCTCATGAAATTTTCTCAATTTTAAACATTACCGCCGCGGATGAGCGGGTCCAATGCCTTTTTAATTCCGTCGAAGTAGTCGAACTTTTATATTTAACCATTTGTATCGTTAAACGTCCGGTGAAAGCCATGGTCGATTCCGGGGCTTCCCGTACCTTTCTGGGGAGACCGGGTGTGGAAATATTAAAATCACAAGGGATTACGGGAGGATCCACTCCCCCGTGCTATGCTGTCTTAACTGATGGATACCGGGCGGAAATTTCTGGGGAAGTAATCGCGGAGGTTACACTGAACACCGTCACTCGTGCGGTTACGTTTAAAATCATGCCATGTTTAGCTTTTCCGTGCATTCTCGGATTGCATTTTTTAGCAGCTTTCGGCCTCATCGTAGATTTTCCGCATCGAACTTGGGCTTCCGATGGGCAACCCGAAATCCACTACCCCTTCGAAGGTAGATTGGAGGTACGGAGAGAGCATGTCGTTTCCTGTTCCGGGATCGCTGTTTTGACCTCTGACGAGCAGGGCGTCCTTAAGGAATTCTTAGATCGCACACTACCCCCTATTGTGGGAGGATTGGGCTGTACCACCTTGGCGAAGCATGTGATCGATGTCGGCGACCACCCGCTGATTCGGCAGAGGAACTATCCTGTCTCGCCACCCATTCAGGCGGCCATCAATCAGGAAGTGGACCGTTGGCTGCACGAGGATATAATCGAACCCTCCAGTAGTCCATGGTCGAACCCTATTGTCATGATCAGAAAATCCAATGGCACGTACCGACTATGTCTCGATTTCCGTAAAGTTAACGCGATTTCCCGGAAGGATGCGTATCCTCTTCCATATTTGCAGGGTATTCTAGACAAGCTCCGAGCTGCAAGGTATATTACCACCTTGGACCTTAGCCAAGCCTATCTTCAAATTCCACTAGAAGAAACTAATAAAGCTATTACCGCCTTTGCCATTCGGGCCGTGGCTTATTCCAATTTGTGAGAATGCCGTTCGGATTAACAGGTGCCCCCGCTACGTTTCAGAGGCTCATCGATCAGTTGATCGGACCCCAGATGGAGCCAAACGTCTTCGCGTATCTAGACGATATTATTATCACCACCCACACCTTTTCCGACCACCTTCATTGGCTAGGCCTGGTTTTCCGTCAAATCCAACGTGCCGGGTTAAAGATCAACCCGGAAAAGAGTAAATTCTGTCGGGCTCAAGTTCAGTATTTGGGATTCCTCGTAGACCACGAAGGCTTGAGGATAGATCCCGCAAAAGTTGAGCCTGTTTTGAATTTCCCACATTCACGGACAATAAAACAACTTCGTCGTTTCTTAGGAATGGCCAGTTGGTACCGACGTTTTGTCCCGGAATTTGCACTGGTGAGCGAACCCCTTACTAGATTGCTTAGAAAGAACCAGGGATGGTCGTGGGGAACGGAGCAGATCGAAGCGTTTAAGAAGATCCAATTGCGTCTAACAACTGCCCCGGTGTTGCGTTGTCCGGACTTTTCCGTGCCATTTATTGTCCAAACTGATGCAAGCACCCTAGGCTTGGGTGCTGTGCTCTCGCAGGAAAAGGGAGACGACGAATGGGTAATCGCATATGCGAGTAGGACACTCACTGACGCAGAACGCAAGTATACCGTAATGGAATTGGAGTGCCTCGCGGTTATCTTCGCGATTAATAAGTTTAGGCCCTATATCGAAGGGTCGCGGTTCCGAGTTGTGACCGACCACAGCAGTCTGCGGTGGTTGGATAATTTGAAGAATCCCTCTGGCCGTTTAGCACGATGGGCCCTGGCCTTACAGGGTTATGATTACGAAATCCTCTATCGTAAGGGTAGTTCGAACATCGTACCCGATGCCTTATCGCGATCCGCCGAAGGTGTACCTGTCCTGGGAATGGCCGTCGCTATTCCGGAGGTCGAGGACGTCGACGCGTGGCACACCAAGCGGGTAGAAGAGGTCCTGGCCCAGCCTACTAAGTTTCCGAATTGGCGGGTTGATGAGGGTCGATTGTATTACCGTCGGGCCGACCCCTTGGTGGAACAGCTGACCGACGACCTCGACCAATGGAAGTTGGTATTACCTCGGGGACAGCGCCTTCGCGCTTTACAAGAGGCTCATGACGATCCGCAGGCGGGACACTTGGGAGTCGACAAGACCTTCCGTCGACTCGCGCGCGACTATTTTTGGATCGGGTACTATCAGGATGTCGTGACCTATGTCCGGCGATGTTCCATATGCCAGAGCGTGAAGGTGGAGCAGCGACGTCCCGCAGGTTTATTTGGTTCCCGAGTGGTTTCGCAGCCATGGACGATGATAGCTGTCGATATTATGGGACCGTTTCCGCCCAGTAAGAATCAGTTTTCTTACCTTCTCGTCATTCAGGACACGTTCACGAAATGGGTGGAATGAAAACCCCTTAGACGAGCCACCGGGGCCGTGATTAAGGAACCCTCGAGGACTTGGTGTTTTGTCGCTGGGAGGTGCCGAAGGTACTCCTCACCGACAATGGCACCGAGTTCGCGAATAACACCTTGCGAGAATTGGCTTCGTCATATGGCATTAACTTCTGCCAAATCCCGCCTTACCACGCGCAATCAAATCCCGTGGAACGCGTGAATCGCGTGCTTAAGACCATGCTCGTGTCCTACTTGAACGAGAATCTCCGGGATTGGGACCTCCACCTTTCGGCTCTGAGATTTGCGTATAATACCGCCCACCACAGTGGAATAGGAACCACCCCTGCTTTTTTAAATTTCGGACGCACTCCACTCCCGTTGCGCTCGTACCGTCAGGCCCTGGAAGCGGGTACCGTTTTGGTAGAGATTGAACCGCGAGAATGGCAAGACCGATGGAGATCGTTAGAAGCCCTTCAAAGCTGGGTCCGCGTCAATCTGGAGGAGGCCCGACAACGGATGGCCTACTATTATAACCGAACGCGCGTCGATCGTGTCTTTACCGTAGGAGACCTGGTGTGGCGCCGACAGCGCGTGTTATCGTCAGCGGCCAATTATATAGCCGCTAAGCTCGCGCCGAAACTCGTGGGCCCATGTCGGGTGACCCGCGTGGTGTCTTCCGTCGTGTATGAAGTTGCGGACTTGGCCGGGGGAGGTGCGCGCACGTGCCATGTATCCGACTTAAAACCGGTAGTATAGGGAACTTATGCCGGAACTACCCAAGTACACTTAACCCCCTTGTTAGATCCACGAAGAAAAAAAATGCAGCAACCCCCCAAGGAGATCGAGGGGAGGTCGACCGCGGAGGCCCGCCCTCACTACCGGCCGTTCTCTGCCACCCTCGACCCGGGGACCACCAGCGAAGAGGCCAGCCGCCTCTTCGCCATCCGCGTGCGGAAGGACTTGGCCTATTTTGAGGCCGTAAGGGCCCCCCTCGGATTTGGAGCGGCCCGGGTGTACTCCGAAGCCCAGCGGGCCCCACCCAGGCTCCGGGTGGAGGCCGCCGCCGGAGCTGGACCGCCGCCGGAGGCCACAGCCATGGCCGAGCAGCAGCCGGAGGAGCCCGAGGACCGGGCGGGCTGTTGGAATTGCGGCGGCGGGGGGCATCGTTACTCGGCGTACCCGAGGAACCGCCGCCGGTTCTGCTACGACTGCGGGGCCCGGGACCAAACGAGGGGAAGCTGCCCGGCCTGCGCAGACACGTATTGGAAGGAGGTGAGGGAGATCATTCGGCGGGACCGACCAACATCGCAGTCTCGGCCTCGGGGCTAGGCCGCCGCGAGGGGAAAGGGGGATGAGGAGGAACGGTACCCCCCCAACGACCGGGCCCTCTCCGCCCACCACAAGGGCCGCCGCTACCGTCGCAGTGTCTTTTTTTTTTTGTTGTTATTATCGCCAGTGAAGGCTCTTTCTGTTTCTGTTTCGTTCTTTCTGTTACCGGTTCGTTGTTTTCTTGCTCTCCCTATTAAAACATTTAGTTTCGTTCCGCAAGAGGTTGTTGCTTTGCTGGAGCCCCTAACCCCTGCTTTCGCAACCCCAAGTTCCCGCATAGGATTTTTGTTATTTGTTTTTGTAAAAGCGGAAACGGATTCTCATATCCCTGTCTTTAGGTTTGCAAGGGGGTAACCTCTTAGCCTCCGAGTCCTCCGGCTTCCCCGGGGAGGGAGGGAGTTTGTGACGTGGCCGTCCCAAGTCGGTGCGGAGCGGGAGCGGTAACTACCGAGATCCTTAATAAATTATTTTCAGCATGGGATGGTGACGCTCGGGGTATCCAGGAACAGTTCCTAATTGTAAGTAGCGTATTTATTACGTAATTTGTAAGAAGGTACCGTGTCGGGGAGGATCTTAAAGGAGGACGTTATCTATCGCGAAATTGACGGTCTTCAGGGGCCGAGACGGTGCGTGGCGCGCCGCGAGACGAGTCCTGACATCTTACGTAGGCCTAGTTAATCATCTAGCGCCAAACGGTCTCGCGTATGCGGGAAGAGTCTAGCGAGGGGTTTCCTAATTTCCGGTGGTCCTGCCGGCGCTCGCACCGGCATTGTCCTGAATACTCCGAACGCCGACGGACGTGTGACTCCCGACTACCGTACCGCCTACCGTCGCCACCTAGGAGGAACCGTCCCGTCTCCGTACCGCTGCTACCGTTAAGGGTGAGCAAACCCACAAGGGATTATCGTAGAGTCCGTTTCCATTCCGTCCGTATTGTGAGATTAAAGTAATCCTCCTCGGCGCGTACCTCCCGTCCATTCGGTAATGGCGTCGGACCGCGTGGGCGAAACGCACCGTTAGTTAATTCCCGCGTGTTCGACCGGTTCGCTCTGGTTGCGATTTCTGTTGTCCATTGTCAAGTGATCCCGCGGCTCCCGAATTAATCTTCTTGGAAGGAATACTCGCTGCCTCCGGAGTCGAGTCGTGACAGGCCGTGAGGCGAGCGGAGTTGTGGAGAGCGTTGTGCTCTGGAGGGTAGGCCGTGCCTCCCGTCCCGCGGGGCCGTGTGGCCCCCGTCGTACCGTTTTATGCCGGCGGGATCCCGAAATCTCTGTCTAAGTTACCGCGAAGGTCCTTCCGTCACCTGCGCGGAATAAAGAGCTACCGAGTCGCATATTCTTAGAGATCGGAGGTTTTTGTTTTATTTAACGGCTCCCCCCCTTACTTCTCGGACAATCCCGCGAACGCCGAACCCCCCATCTCCACCGTGCCGCGGAAGGTCCTAAGGACCTCCACGGGGCTGGGTAGCCGGCGATCGGGGGCCGAGCCTAGCTCCGCGGCGTGGGCCTCGCCCGGCCGGGAAACCGCGGGCCGCGGCGCGCTTCACGCGCCTGGCGCCCTATAAAAAAGTGGCCCTGCGTCGTTCGGGCGAACCCCCGCCGGCCGACCTCGCGGAGGGCTAGCGTCCGTATCGGTCCCGATCGGTCCCCCCTGTTTGCCAGCGCGCCTTGACTTTCCTCGGGCGCGTTGCAACATATACATAATCACATATTAACTTTTACATAAATGCACATATATACGTAATTATACTACCCTTAGGAAACATAAAACATAATCATAACACCAAACAACATAATCACATATAAACTACTACATAAAACACAAACTCACATATGCACACTATAAGCATTGTAATGTGGTGGATCGGTAGCTCCCCCACATTAAAGGGAGATCGCGTCCTCGAAGAGGAAGGAGTAGCTACCGACCCGCCCTATATACCGTTAGAACTAATAAGTTGCGCGCGAGCGTCACTGGCGAACGCCCGAACAGGTATTAGGGGATATCGCTGGGGAAACTTATGGGAAAGAAACGGGAAAATAGGAAAAAGAAGGGTTTAGTACCGGATAAGGAACGACTCTGGGCGATAGAGGGTGTTCGGGAGTAGGTAGCTACGGCCTTAAAGGGCTGTACGCCTTAGGGTTCGTCCATGCGGCCCTGAAATAGTTGAGGAGATTGGGCCGCTCATGCGGTCCTGTAGTGCGCGGCGAGGCCCGAGCCGCCGTCGCCGCGCCGCTCCGGGGGGAGCGGGAGGGTTGGTCGGCCGACGCGGCGCCGCCGGGCCGGGGCCAATCAACGCTCCGCTCGCGAGGCCGCTCGGCCAATCCGCGCCCCTGGAGACTGCCGAAAAAGGACCCGGCAACGCGTGTGCGCCGGGACCGGCAGGGAGTCGAAAAATTGTCACCGCCGAGGCAGGAAAAGAACTAGGAGCAGTATCAAAGTTAGAGAAAGAGAAGACCTACGGAAAGGCAAAGGATTGATCTACACTGGGCCAAAAAGATCACCGAACATCCCTTGTCCCCCAAGTAAGTCGTAGGGGTACATCCGCGAAATTAATAGGGGAAAGTCCGCGGAATCGGTGGAGAAAATGTAGTGAGATAATTCGGGGACGATACGCGACCCTTATAGGGGAAGATTCGCCATCGGGATTTATAGGGGAAAACGCGCGTAGCGAGGCACGCGAGGGTGTTCGCGAGTGACGGCCGCGACGTATAATAAGTAGCCGCGTTTCGGCCGGGAACCCGCGAAGCTCGCGCAACTTCTGCGAAGTAAAATTTAGAATTTAGGGCCGCCGACGTGCGGCTGGCGCCCAACAACAAGTAATAAGAAGTAGTTAGTTAGACTGTGATTAAAGGGTTTTTATGTCAACTCGAGAATTGAGCGCCTTTTGATTTGGGACGAAAACCACGTCGCAGCATATACCGGATAAACACGGATCTTAAAAATCTAACCTAAAATAAAATCCTAAACAGATGCCGATTCCAACTGCCAGCATCCCGATTGGTGAATCTAAGCAATTGCTTATTTACATTTGCATCTTCTATCTGCCGGAAGGCCAATTGATAGAGATGTCTGCACAAACAATGAGCATTGAATCTGGCGAGAAGCGACATGGTAGTGCTTGGTGGACAGGACGAAAGAACCGAAAAGGTAAGAAGCCTGATAACAAGCCACAAAACGCAGCTCCAGCTCCAGATACCTCAATTTCTAAGGAGATAAAGGTTGTGCCCGAGGCAGAAGTTAGATCTCAGTCCCAAAAGTCTAAGCCCAAGGCTCTCTCATCATCGGAATCCGGATTGCGGAATGATCCGATGTGGGAAGAGTATGGGGCCGATGACTTTGGCGGATTAACTGCCTTCAGAGGTTCCGATACCTTTTCCATCTCCTGTGAGGGTTTTGTGCCCCTCGTAGAGAAGGCTTATGCTGTCCTCGTGTCAGCCGCCAAAGCGTTCGGGAAGCATGTCAGTGCTTCCATGTTCGTCTGGTATTGTACTCAACACTTGTATGCAAGGTTTGTAGCAATACGCGAACATAGTGGGAACGCTGACATAGCGGACACCCGGTTTCTTACTTACATGAGATCGGGAGTTTTTCCCATCCCTGCTTCCCTGGATACATATCTCCGATCTATCAGCGATGTAATTGATACGAACGGAGCGCGATTTGGATTGGCGTTTCCGGTACAGCCCAACGACTCAGACCACTTTGACAGAGTTGAAGCTGACACCCATTGGAAATACGAATCGTATCCTGTTCCGGCTGTAGCATCACAGCGCATCCGGGAAGATCTCCAGTACACTGACGCCCAAGCCGGAAGTCGAGACTGGGACTTGCCTGACATACTCAAACAAGCCGAAGCTGGCGCTAGATTACCAACAAAGAATTTATTGAATTGGAATCGCGCATCTGGGTTGACCACAGAGCAGGCGTCTTTAGTCGAACAGGCTGGTATCATTGTCGAGGAATTTCCAGCCGAGGTCGCTCGGTACCAAACGAATAGGGCATTGATGAGCCTTTTGTCTGAACATGTTAATAACGGTACGCGTACTCTTAAAATGAGCGCCGCAGTACACAGCTCTGAGACAGGCTCTTTCGGCCAAACTCTATTCACCGAGAGGGATTCTAGACCATCCGAGTACGTCTTCAATCGTGTAGTACAATACACAGAAGATGATAATTCGCG
Source organism: Orussus abietinus (assembly GCF_000612105.2). Taxonomy (NCBI): domain Eukaryota; kingdom Metazoa; phylum Arthropoda; class Insecta; order Hymenoptera; family Orussidae; genus Orussus; species Orussus abietinus. The sequence goes on from NW_019394680.1 coordinate 22,208, forward strand.
GGCCGTGAGCACAGCGCAGGTTGACAAGCGCTTTGTCCAGGGCGCCATAATCTTTAGCTTCCGTAACAAGAAGGAGAATGTTGGCACCCACAAGGCATGGTCTTGTTATGAATTTGCGTCTTATGTGAACGTGCCCGATTCGTGGATAATTTAAAAAACAAAAAACCTTCCCGCGGGTTCACCTGGCCGTGGTGGGGAGGCCGAGTACCTTGCCCGCAACTCAGCGGGAAGGGAAACTAACGAACCCGCCGTAAGTGGCGGCAGGGCGTAAAAGTTCTCCCGCTCGGGACGTGACGACCCCGCGGACACCCAGTAAGTCGAAGTGGACTGAAGTTGGCTCGGGTCCGATGGATGGCCACCAAGGCGACCTCTCGGGCGGGGTGGGGGCCTTGGGCCAAACCTCAGGGGCCGTGCAACGTTCCAGACACGGTACGGGGAGTTGCGACCCCGGGGAACCTGTAGCAACGAGGAACAAACGATGGTATGCAGGCTTGTTGCAACAACATACCTCAGGTGGTACCCCCTACACATGGGCAATCCACCCCGGGTTCCAACCGGATGAGAGGTCCGATGGCCCAGGGCAGCGGCGAGGATTCTGAGGGCCGCAAAACAAGCAAACCAACGACGACGACGACAACGAAGAGGACAGACACAGGGGGCAGGACGCTCCTGAACCTGCCCAGGCGGAATAGGACCGCAAGCGGGTCCAGCGCGGGCAGCGCTGCAGGCTACACCTCCGCCATCGGCAGTGACACGGGCAGACAGACGGGACAGACGAAGACGACGATGACACTGCCACGAAACGAACAGGACCTGAAAGAGCTTTTTAAGCTCATACACGTGACAGCGACGAAAATGGCCGAAGCAGCGGCAGTTCAGAAGAACATGAACATGACGGTCAAGACAGGAATTAAAACAATCCTCGAGGCTGCCGACGTCGCGCTGAGCAAGCTCGACGCGGAGGATAACGCGGACAGAAGTGGTTTTCTCTCACCTGACCAAAATTTGCTTGTTTATTATTGGGAACAAGATTGTTCATTTACAGCCTCTGCGTATGGGCTACTGCTAGACGGGATGATAGCGTACGACTGCGGATCAACCCACCTCAACTACACTACTCTCTCCCTCTCCTGGATGTAGGGAATTGCGACATACCGGTCACGGAGCCAGCGCAAGCGAACCTCAACATCCAACTTCTACAAACTAACGAATACACGACTATACACGTCATCCAATGTATGGTCACAATCGGGAGCACAGTGTACCCCACTGCGGCGTGAACTCCCACATATCAGTGGTGGCGAATGGCAAAAACGAATACATTCAAGAAGTCATGGCAGATGAGTGCAAACGGATGCATAACTCCAGGACGTACACGATAGGAAGCACAACCATCACCGGATTACGGATCAACAGCAGCATTGTTCGGGGAGTAACCCTGGCAGGTTCACTCGGCTCAGACGGGTCATGCGAGGGGTCACAATACTCTGACCCGTGGGGAACTTGGACCCAGGCCGTGGTTCAGGGAATCGTCACCATCACCCTGCGGGAATTCCCAGCAATAGTAAAACTGAACTCAAATAAAATTGCTTTACGTTCCAGAACAACTTGTACCCTCACGGACGAAACCTGCATCGACGCGGAAGACGGGTATACGTTCTGGACTGCCATACCTGAGGACAGATGCGGAACTCGAGATTGGGAACAAAGATCTACGACACCAACCCTCTATCTCAAGGGCATACCCAGGAAATCTACGCCATCACGTTTGGAGAGACTGCGTTTGCACTCGCACGAAAAGGAGAGTTAAAGGTCTGCGGTTACACCATCATCAAGACTGAGCATTCGAAATTATTCATCATCGAGACCGATACGTCAGGAACTTTCATCTCCAAAGGAACAACTGACGTAGCCAACCTGGACATATTCACCTACGTAAACTCAAAGTTCATCTATATCGAAAGGCACTTCAAGGACCAGATCACGGCCTTGTACCATGACGTCCTTGTCCAACGATGCCAATTGGAACAACAGGTACTCAAGAACGTCTTAAACCTCGCCACCATAAATCCAGATGAGTTCGCGTACCACTTCATGAAGGGACCCGGATACCTGGCACTCACAGCCGGAGAGGTCGTGCATATTATAAAATGCATACCGACCGAAGTCCGAGTCCGGCAAGCTGAAGAATGCTACCAACAGCTTCCAGTCTACAAGGGAAACAACAGCCTCTTCATCTCACCAAGAAGTCACGTACTAATGAAGACAGGCATGGAAATCGACTGTAATGCGATAGTACCACCAATGTATCGACTAAATGACCTATGGTACAAAATGTTGCCGAAACCAGTTCAAACGTTGCCGCCTGAAAGGTGGAGCCAATGTCGAAGCCAACCTGGAAATACGCAAGTCCCGAGTCCCTGGCCATCGGCGGAATATATACACTAAGCGATCTCGAAAAGCTACGAGATCACATTATGTTCCCAGCCGAGAAGCGAGCCATCCTAAATCAAGTGGCCCGCGGAGTTACCGGACAACACAGCTCCATTCAAGGGATTTTCCTATCATCCCTCCTGGACGAAAAAACCCTGGAAACTATAATCCAATCAGCATGGGCCAGGACCTGGGGATGGTTCATAGGGTTCGGCATGACCAGCGCAGGCCTTTTGGGGTTATGGATAACCCTAAAAACGTTCAAATACATTCTTGACACCGTTATCCACGGGTACGCGCTCCACGCAGTCTACAGTTGGAGCTTATGGCTACTCGGAGCCATGTGGGACTCAGTAACAAATTTTCTACTGCATTTGAAAAACCGACCGGGACCTACGGGCGAAGCCTTTTACAATAAAACCATAAAGGCAAACCCGTTGGGACCAAGCACCAAGGACAACAAAAACTCCAAGGCGTCACCACCAGGACCCAGCGTCGAAGACGGGGGCGCGCCAACAGCACGCCCTGCCGATGTGCAAAGACCCGAAATCCAATAGGAGAGAGAGAGAGAGAGGTCAACCTATGTATCCAGTCATTACGACGCCCGATCGAGGCCACCGAGCGACTGATCATAATAATCTTAACTCACATATAATCATAAGCGATTTTCACAATGAATACTGAACACCGTTCAGTATTCATTCCCTAGGGGGGAGGTGTTACGTCCCGCGTAACGCCTTCTGCACGTGCATAATAAATGAATAAACAAATAAATATATATATATATATATATATATATGTATTTTCAACATTCTTCCATTAAATATAATACTGCACGTGCATCGGCTCGCATATCGGACCAAGACCGGGAGGCCCAGGCCAATCTAGTAAACTAGAAAAAATTTCATTTTTTGTTAAACCCAAGCAACCGAGGGCCACTCTGTTTCGGTCCCGCGACCCGCCGACCCCGAGAAATAGCGAGTAAGACAGCGGGGTCCCAGCACTTGAAAACCCATAAAGTCTAAGATAGGGAAAAGGGACCCCTGCGATAACCGATATCACCCCTGCACGTGCGAGGCCATAAATTCGGTTCAAAACTTTAACATTCAGTCTTCCTAGAAAAGAACAACAAACTCCCTCTCCTGGCGACATTTTTTCCAAATTCCCTACTCCACGCCAAATCCTCCAACCAAACTTCCCAAAATCCCACTCATCCCCCGAAGTCCCATTTTTCCAACTCCTCTTCCAATTAGAGCTTTCCAATTCCCACTTTTACCCATTCCACCCAATTAACAATTTTTCCAACTCCCACCACTCCAAATTCCTCCAATAGGAATTTGACTTCCTACCCTTACCCGAATTTTGGGCCTCAAACGTCGGGGGTGGAAAACGTATAGAAACTAGCGTTTAAGCAGTGACCGGCAGATTCATTCGAAGACTCTCTAGATTCACTCTCAGAGATACACTCACGGACCCGCTCACTCGACTCTCAAGTTGTTTGACGATAATTCTCTTCAAAATTCTCACGCGATTTCGCTGCAGTTCGCTTCACGACATCTTCGATTAAGGACAGTTAGTCCATTTACGGCGAATTGCTTTTCTCGAAGATCCAGCTCCAAGAACATATTAAGGTATTTAGAAATACACATACACACACACACGCACCATACATCTGTAAACCCATTTCCTTTTCATTTAATAAACCTTGTAAATGAAACCCGTTTGTCTTTTTCTTCCTTTCACACCAATAAGGATAAGTCCGCGTAGGACTCGCTGAGAGGACCCACAGATTTCTATCTCTCACAGATTTCTACCTCTCACAGATTTCTATCTCTCTCATATTTCTATCTCTCACAGATTTCTATCTCTCACAGATTCCCATTTCCCAGATTCTGTTCTTCTCTTCCTTAATCGTGCAGGAGGGCGCGAAGCCTTTGTGCGGCTTCCCTTCCTCTCACGAAACCCTTCTCCTCCCTAAATCGTGCAGAAGGGCGCGAAGCCTTTGTGCGGCTTCCCTTCCTTACAAATTTCCTTCTTTCCTTCCCTTCATCGTGAAGGAGGGCGCGAAGCCTTTGTGCGGCTTCCCTTCCTCTCACGAAACCCTTCTCCTCCCTAAATCGTGCAGAAGGGCGCGAAGCCTTTGTGCGGCTTCCCTTCCTTACAAATTTCCTTCTTTCCTTCCCTTAATCGTGAAGGAGGGCGCGAAGCCATTGTGCGGCTTCCCTTCCTCTCACGAAACCCTTCTCCTCCCTAAATTGTGCAGAAGGGCGCGAAGCCTTTGTGCGGCTCCCTTCCTCACAAATTTCCTTCTTTCCTTCCCTTCATCGTGAAGGAGGGCGCGAAGCCTTTGTGCGGCTTCCCTTCCTCCCATGAAAACCTTCTCCTCCCTAAATCGTGCAGGAGGGCGCGAAGCCTTAGTGCGGCTTCCCTTCCTCACGAATTTCCCTTTTCCTAAACAACCTCAGAACTTACACCCACATGAGACATGAAATTAGACATAGATAGTAATATTACCGAATTTTTCTCGTAGATGGGCAAACGCGCGGGAAAAAGAGTCGCTCTTCGGGGATCGTTTGCGAAACTTGAAAATCGGCCCAAACCTCCTTCACGTTTCCATTCGCATCGAAAAACCGCGAAGAAGGCGGTTTCAAGAGGAACCGACGCGCCAAAATCCCCTGGGGAGCCCCTCTTCCTATCGGGCAAACGCCTAGCCGCCGTAAAAGCACTTGTCCAGGCATCGACCCCGCGGACCACGGAACGGTCAGTACCCCCGCGACTGACGTCCGTGGAGATTCGGACCCCCGTTCTGAAAATGATCCCCATAGATTTTCCTCCAGTGGAAAAACGGAAGAAAATCCCGGAGAAAAAAGGGCACACCCCCAAAAAGCTCCCGAGATAATAATCATTGATTAATAAAATTATATTGAGCATATTTATATGGAATGTGTTTTTCTTTTTTCTTAATCCCAGGCGTAACAGCGCATTCTATTAAGTATGAGTCAGTTACCGGAAGATAAATATCGAACCCAAAGCAACGACAGTATCGTCCGATTAAACCGACAAAATAACGAGTGGAACAATCATCGAGGAATGTTTTGGCTTATTCGCACGCCTTCCACATCGAACTGCACTCTGGATCAAAACACGGGACCTACCCTTCCGTCAACATAGTGATTACCTCAGCACGTCCGATCAAGTTTCTAACAACAAAATCCAAAAACAAGGAAACTGGACCCCGTCCTCACGGGCATCTCAAGGATAAAATCTCGTATAAAAGCGGTACCGAAAAGCAGCAGCTGTCAGTAGTATAGAAGAGTTTAAGGCAGTGTACAGAACAGTCTCAGGAGCGAGGCTGGAGCTCTCTGAAGACCTGACCCTACCGTAGTAACAGTTGTGCATTTCGGTACTCCGACATCCACCAGTCAACAGTGAGAAGAACGACGGCACTGCGTATTCCGGACCAGCGGGAGAATCTTAGGAAGCTCCAACCCTAGGGCACGCCCAGGTATGAAGGCGTTCACGTGCAGTTCATCGCAACCGGCAGGACGTAGGAGAGACGTCACCGGAAGTAAAGGCCTCTGCGAAGCCAAGGTACAGGTCCTCTTCGAAGTGTTCCACTCTTCCACTCTTTTACTCTTTTTACCACTCTATTTCGAACCCTATTCCAAATTATTAACCCGCAATAGAATTCGGTATCTATCTTCCGGTAACAACTATCAAATTCTAACTCTTCAAGTATGAATCGCAACTCGTTAGCCGCCCTTGCTGAGTAAGGCAAAGCGCACCTTGCAAGCAAAGAATCCTGCGTCAGTATTTCGCAATTGACACGCGGACGTAACTCGATTACACTTCCGCGAGGCGCTAGCGCGCGGCCTACAACGTCCTTGTTTCAACTCGCGACAATCTGCTTAGCGCAGCACATATTTGCATACCTTACCCCCATGGACATTGTACCCCTTATATCATAAATAGAACTGTCTCATTCAATACAACACAACGACTTGATTCTCACGAAACCTTAAAATCCTCCTGTGTCCTCATTGCAACTTCCAACACCCTTTGAGGACCAAAAAACCTATCAATCCCACCAAAGAGGTTGACCTAGCCGCTTGGGTTATCCTCCCCATATCTCTCAAATAATAAACTGGTTACGCGTGCGTACGAGTTAATATCTCTACAAACAGTATACCGCTCCGAGGAATCTACAAAAATTCCCCGGCCTCGCTAGCCACTCGGCCGCCACGTAAGAACGAGCATTCCGGGCCACGATTTTTCTGAAACATCTGCTAACAGATTATCTAGTTGGCAGCATATCCAGAAGCTGAAGCAGAACTTTTGGACCTGCTGGTACAAGGAATATCTCAATGAGATAAATAGTAGATCAAAATTACGGGAGAGATCAGCCAACATCAAGGTTAGGACTCTGATCGTTGTCAAGGAAGACAACGTACCACCTCTACACTAGCCCCTGGCGAGGATCATCGAAGTGCATCCCGGAGCAGATAACGTTGTCAGGGTTGTGACAATAAAAAATTCAAGTGGGGTGTACAAAAGAAGCGCGAAGCGAATTTCACCGCTTCCAATCGAGACATCTGATTAGAGACTGTTAAGGATCTGTAGAATTATGTTTAGTTGATAAGTTCATTTGTTCATGTTACCTGTTGAACGTGATCGATCAAGGGGGCCGGGATGTTCCGTGCGCGACACTCATGTATTTAAATTCATCGCGGCCTTTGAAATGTCAGACAAATTTCCAGAAAGGGACTTACTGCCTGCTTGGGCCCATCAGGTCATTTACCAATTTAGCAATTTCCTGACTCCGAAATCCGTTCGTAAATTTTAGTTTTCTACGATACTGTTACGTCCCACCGTAATCTAGTAAGAGGGTAGGTTTTATAATTTAAATTTTAAATTAAGTTTAGAGGAAGCGAGCCCTGCACCGAAACGGAAGTAAGGTGCAGAGCTGGCATTCCGGAGATGCGCACGGGCCCACCCGGGGGCCGATGTCNCCTAAATTGATTGTGTTCTCTTTGATATTAAATTCATTGTCTGGATTTTAAATTTTGAATTTAAAATTTCTTTTTATTTTGGATCAATTGGGATATTTTCACGATCTTCATTTGTGAATTTCTTGCAACTGTCAGAGTATCCTATCTGACTTAATTGTGTCCCGTATAACGTTGAATTTGTAATTCTGGATTTAGTTTCGTATCCGATATATTCCCTTATTTAAGGTGATTGAGATTTCGGTGACTATATCTGTGCCTCTGCGATTCGTTGTAAAATTTGATTGCGTTAATTGAATGTTGCCTGAAAATTTCATTTGCTGTTAACCTTTGATTTTAAGTATTTCGCTGAATGTTACTGTTGTAATTGATTGTTTCCTAATTTTAAGCTCGGTTCCCAATTTACCCCTTATAATATATTATTGAAATTTAGTTAGCATTGATCCATTCCTAATTAACTTTAAATTTATAATTTCGAGGTTTGGTTTGCGACGCATTTTTACTAAACCCTATGTGAATTAATTGACCATTGTTTTATGTTGAAGTCGTGCTCTTAAATTTTGGTTTCTCTACCATGACATGTAACAAGCCATGAACTATCCCAGATTTTGATTTTGTCAACTTGATACTCATTTCAATACCTAAATCCTTGCAAATCTCGCTGCATACTATATGCTTGTAGTTGTGACTTTTATGTTCGCATATGGTTCCAATCGGTAGTGTGAACACTTGACCCACATATACTTTGGGGAACACACCAAGTTGTATTCGAAATTTAATTTTAAGATTGTTACCTGAAAAAAAAAAGGTTTGTTAATTGTTAAAACCCCTAGTCTTGTTATTTCCGCCCTGACCCTCTGTGTGCCCCAGTCCCTGGCTCGACGATTAAATTCGTGGCCAAAAAGGGGGTTTGTTGATCCGCGCAGCAGGTAAGCTGATCTGGGTGCGGATCAATAAATTGTTACTATTTTGACGTAACAATACGGTTATATTGCCCCGTCCGTCCCATCGCGAAGGTTTAGGGTTCTTTAGAATTTTCTCGGGTTGACCGTCCCTATACTTTACCGTCATACCTACTTTAACTTTAACGCTAACACGTGTGCGCAACATGTACACGTACATAAGGCATGTTTTTCCATCTACACGGCAACTAGAAATTTTCCGTTTTCACCCAACCGGATTGGACAGCTATTGACCAATCACGAGGCTGACTATTCGATTTTAACCGCCCTTCTTAAAATCAGTAAGCCAATTGCTATGTACGAAATATGCTACCACCTCCTCCAGAAATGTAATGCGACCGGAGGAGGAATCCTGTATTTTTTCTGTAAGTCAGTCAGTCTCCGTCTCTCGATAGAATTCAACGTCTCTCGTCAACCTTCACCATCATCTCTGCAACTGTTATCGGTATTCACGCGTGAAGAGCTGACTAATTTCAACAAGTCGTTCGTCAATTTAATGTTATAATAAATTCGTTTGTCTTGTTCACGACAAATCTCACTTCATTCGGGTACCTTCCTTCTTCACGTGAGCAATTCTACGAATATCCCATTTTGCAGTTCTACTTGCAAATACAATCGGGATTCATACAACAACTGCCCGACGAACTAGCCGGGCAGAACAGCTGTCAATATAAAAACGAATGTCAGCAACGTAGGTATTTAAAAAAGCCTTTTTTACCGACGTCGATCAAGTCCTTCAACGTGTTTTACTCCACCTTAACGTTCCATAATTATCATTAACTGATGAAATGCAATCAGTTTTTAATCCGTTAAGGAAAGAGGAGCGCGGAAGATTTTTATTTTTACCAAAATATATTGATATATTTTGTCACCAAAATAATTGTACAGTGCAAGTACTATTATTATAATAAAAAATTATTATATATATGTATATACTTAAATGTGTGGATGTATATTGTGAGTTTTAACATACGCATGCACATACGCACACGTGTACCATTATTACTAGAATACTTTGATTCAATGGGATTAGTCCCGTTGAATTAGTAAATGAATTTCATACAAAATTGTACATCATACAACTTTCTTGCATAATTTTTGAATGTCTTTACAAGTCGCTGTGTTAATCCTCTTCACACAGTACACGATTTATTTTTATCATCAATGTCTGAATATGTTCCGAAGTTCGCTGTTATCAGTAATCGGACTACATATTTCTTGTTTTTGCCGTTTACTGCTTATCATTCATGTTCTTTCGTATTCATTAACACGTTCCGTGCCACGTGTACCACCGATAATACACGTTAACCTCGGGTGGTACACAGCGTGGCACTGGATAGGAAATACCGCGTTATCCGCTACTACGCAGACGAGCTGATGAAAGGCTGCTCCCGAAATCTAACACACGGAAGAACATTTATTTGCATCAACAAACACCATCTAGACGCGACGATACGAAACCTAGACGCGACCGAACAAAGAAGGAAAACCCTCAGCGATATCATCGGTCACTCCTTTCCCAATGACGATACCCGAAATAAAAGAGCAGTGTTCGACTTCATCGGCACTATCTCAAAAATATTGTTCGGAACTCTCGACGCTAGTGACGCGACGTACTATAACGAACAAATCGACAGGATATACGAAGGCGATAAAAAAGTAGCGACACTGGTCAAAGAACGAATCAACATAATCCAAGGCTTTATGACCAACTTAAACATCATGATTGACGAAATAAAGACAGAGTTCGAAAAAATACAAGGAAAAACAGAAACGATGCAACGATGTGTAATGGACCACGTGAGAGAATCGTATGCTGCGAAAATTCAAGTAGAAATGAACACTCACGTTATTGAACTCTCGAGTTTAGTTAACTCGTACGAATCGGAGCTTATGACATTAACCAATGCCGCCATGCTCGCATTTAAGGGACTGATTCATCCCGATATCCTCCCACCAACTCATCTAATGGACACCCTCATAAAAATCAAAACTTTACTCCGCCAGGATCAGGATTTCCCCGTAACACACGTACCTACTCATGCTTACGATTTGATTAAAGTTAGTAACCTACAGGTACCCTATCTTAATGGACGACTGACATACGCTTTAACGATACCATTAACCGATAGGGAAACTTACGAACTCTTTAATCTCATACCGATTCCAGCCTAGTTCGAAGGCGACATATTTACATACATAAGTCCTAGAAAACGCCATATAATCATTACGCCCAATCGACAACGTTTTATGCTCCTAGATGAACTCGATAGCGAAAAATGCAAACCGCTACGCAATATCAAAGTATGCATGCAAGAACAACCGTTCTATACTTCTCACGTACATAAATCCTGTGAAAACAACCTGCTTACTACTGGAAGCATCGATATCAAAAGAAATTGCGATGTTAGATTTATCCGACTACAAACTACCACGTGGATCCAGTTAGAACGTAAGAACGTTAGAACTGGTTATATGTAACCGTTAAAAAGGAATCAGTGGACATTCTGTGCGAAGATAGCGACGTGTCGCATATAGCGGTAGAAAACACGGGCATTCCCACGCTAGGTACCAACTGTAAAGCATGGACTGTGTTACGTCCCGCGTAACGTCACCCCTCCAACAACATATATTAATTAAGTTAAGCGTCGTAATTACTTTTCTCAAATACTATGTTACTAATATCGTGTTATATCATCCTCGCTCGACTGTCAATTTTCTACCGAACACGTGTTAACAACGTGCTCAAAATAGGTAACCGTCACCATGCGAAAGGTGATAAGAACGAGAATCCCTTGTTCTTAATCCTCTAGGACAACGATGGCCCGGGCCAGTGGTAGCCCAACTTAGGGCTTCGAACCTACATTGTTAAAACAAGTAAGAAAACTGATAGAAGTGGATAATGTTAAGTTGAGGGCAGTGTCCTCCCTCTACTAAAATGTTGAGACAATGCAGTTTAGGAACAGTATAAAAAGGGACACACCTATGCACCCTTACTTAGTGTGTTCAGTTGAGTCCAGTGACAATTTATCGATAGACGACGAGCATTTCGCAGAGTTTTAGTCTCTTTACAAGTACGAGCGAGGAAGAAAAACCAGTCTTCTTATTATTCAAGGTACTATATTTTTTCTATGTTTTAATAAATCAATCATTCACACTTATACGAACTTTTTCTTTTCTTCTCCCTTTTGAAAGGAGAAACAACAACAATATCCAATTCCTACTTTTCCTTCGATATAAGAGGGCGCGGGGCTTGGTCTAGCTTCCCCTCTACATCTAATTCCTATTATCTTCCAAAAGGAGTCCGGGCCATGGCCTAGTTTCCCCTATAATTTATATATTACAACCGTACTAGTATTAAGCCTTATTTTACCTAACACGTAGATGGTCAGACGATCCGGGAGAAAATACCAACTTCTTGTAACTTTCGCCAAGGCAGAGGGTAGGCCTAAATTTATAACCTGTAGGCGTCCACACGGAGGATCGAGGAAAAAGGCCCAAGAGCAACTCCCGGCAGCACCCCCTTCACCTCCAGAGAAGGTTTTTTCAATTTCTCCGGAGCGCCTCGAAATCGTTAGGGCGCTCCTCAAAACCTCCACTCCGAGGACAGCTCCTCGATACAAACCTCATCGACTCACGAGCGTCGAAGTCCGTACCCCCAATTGGGAACTTATTCCCATAGACATTCCCGAATCTAGCGACTATAACACCTAGGCGTTGGTACCAGGAGACCCCAGAAACTCCAAGCCAATTCTTATAACCATTGAGTGAAATAAATCATCTTTATCTACCTCATAAAAATAATCAATTCATTTCTTTCCTCCCAGACGTAACAATCAGCGTTAATAGAGTCGTGACAGAAACACAATCACCAAATAACCGGCGAAAAACAATCCAGTTACCGAATACCACTGATATAACAAAATTACACGATTATCTCAAAAACTGACGAGAGTTGCATTTTAAAAGACTACAGCAAGAATTTTCAATTGATGCATGGTGTAAACTTGCAGAAGCAACATTAGCGTCGGTACAAGTTTTTAATCGCCGTTGGGCAGGAGAAATCGAAAGAATTTATCTAAATGATTTCATGCAGTATCACGACAACAACTCTGATGATGAATATTTTCATACACCTAACTCAGAAGCAAAAGAACTCGCAAAGAAATACGTGCGTTTCATGATTCGCGGTAAAAAGAACAGAAGTGTACCAGTTCTTGTACCATCGGCATTACTGGAGTGTGTACCCCTCATTATAAAACACCGCGTTGAAGCCGGTGTGCGAGAAGAGAACCCTTATGCTTTCGGTATCACTTCGGATGATCCTATTCGCTTTAAGTATTGTGACGTGGCCGTCCCAGGTCGGTGCGGAGCGGGGGGCGGTAAGTACCGAGATTCTTAATAAATTATTTTCAGTATGGGATGGTGACGCTCGGAGTATCCAGGAACTGTCCCTAATTGTAAGTAGCTTATTTNGGGAAACCGCGGGTCGCGGCGCGCTTCACGCGCCTGGCGCCCGATAAAAAGTGACCCGCGTTAATTGGGCGAACCTCCGCCGGCCGACCCCGCGGAGGGCTAGCGTTGTGATCGGCCCCGATCTGTCCCCCCAGTTTGCCAGCGCGTCGGAATCCCCTCGAGCGCGTTGCAGTATTTACGAACTTCTGATTTAATGCGAGATTATGCTTTTGCATGTGAAGCAACAAATCCACAATTACTGCGGGGAATTGAACTGCGAAAACATATTGCTAGAAAATGCATAAGACTGTATTTAACAGAAAATTAAGTTTCGGACAGAAAGACACCTAATTGTTGTGACACGAACAACCATAAGTTCCAACACGAATTCTTTCGCTCGAGTCGTAACATAAAACTTGTAACACAGTTCATTGTTCCGCAAACAAATAAATATTCATAATTATATGAATATACTCGCGTGAGTTTTTGTTAAAGTTAGCGCGAGATCCGTTGCACTATAGTGCACGGAACAAGGTTAAATATACTCATGAGTTTGTTCAATACGACAAGGGAAATTGGAAACAATTATAAGGATTTACTAACTTCGGAGAAATATGAAGGACGTGATGAAGGACATCTTCTTTGAAACCTTCTAGAACCTTTACCTCAAAAGCTTCTTTCGCTTTCCCCGTCAACGATTCCAGGAAATGCCCTAGCACTTTTTTAAACAAAGAGTGCTCTCTGCATCGCAATGTACTCGATAATCGAGTGATCACAGTCAGGTTATGCGGAATAGTGAGCAACAGCGTGAAATTGAAGTCCACATAGAATTACTTCGGAAAAACATCAAGGAAGTGAAGCAGTTGATCGAATCGAAGATTGAACGTGACCAAGTTGTAAGAAACTTGAGGATCCTTGATGTGGACTGAAGCAATGGATTTTTCAAAAATCAACAAAATGGACCGCCTGGAGGATCTTCTACCGACGAACAAGTTGTCCGAGTTGGAAATTAATACGGATTACAAAATGAGTGGTATACGACAAGTTCAAACCAAATATGGGGTGAGATTGCTGGCGAGCATCAAGAAGAGCTTCTAGGTATTTCTACCGGCAAGGATGGCGAAGGCGTTGAAGGATGACGACGATACGTTTCAAAACACGACGTGTGCCGCCGAGGGGGATAGACTTATCATGCGGTACCTAGGTGAGCACTACACCATACCGAATTTGAATGTTTGGAGTGTGTCAAATAAATACGCACAACGGATTATATCGCTATTTCTTTATTTCCGACAACCAGACCCTTAACAGTTTAACATTTTCGGTCGAACAATTAAAATGCGGAGCGTTATGATGCAAATATCGTGTGTTCGTCTTATTTCGTAACTTTTGCAAAGACGGACAATCCAGATATCCTAAGTCGACGGTGCGATAGGGTTGCCATGCAAGATTCTCTAACCACTTCTTCTTCTCGAATCTTCTCCCATCTTTTAACGTAGATTTTGGTAGCATCTCTTGAATTGTGGCCAATCGGAGCCCGTTGAGATAAAAAGTTCTGGGAGTTGTCGAACTCTCCACTTTGCGTCGATCGGAGCCCCTTTTGAATATTTATTAAGACGCCGCTGAAGATCACTATTATACGATCCGCGGAAATCCACGAGTACCGATCGTTGTTGAAGAATTAAGTAGTTTTACGAACAATTGAATAAAGTGATAATCTGAGAATCTCGTGTTGAGTTATTAAACCTGTACGAGTGGAGAGACCTGGGCACCCATAGGACACCCTCGCTTCGGATTGGTCCGAAGGGTGAGCCAGCGAGTTAATCGAAGTTATACGTTGGTGTTTATGGTTAAAACACCTGGCAACCATAAAAAACGGAACGAAGTCAATATCATCCACGGAGGACCCGTGATTACAGGCCCATTTGGGAAATCGCTACGACGTAGGGGAAGGAGAAGTCCGAAAGCTGAGGCTCCGGTCAAGAACCTGCGCTGTCCCACGGGAAGCGATTGCCGACGACGGTCCGGGGAAACGGTTGACCTCTGATTACAGGAGACCAGCTGACTTTGTGCTCCGAAACTCGGGGCCCTCTGACCGGTTACATACTCACCTGGTCAAACACCAAATAGACACACAGAACGGTAAACCCATTAAACAGAGAGCATACAGAGTATCAGAACACATCAAACGAGCCATACACGAGGAAATCGACAAAATGCTACGAGACGACATAATAGAACCATCACATAGCGAATGGTCCAGCTCAATCGTCATGATCAAAAAGCCCAACAACACCTACCGATTTTGCATTGACTTCAGAAAAGTCAACGCCGTAACAAAAAAGGACGCGTACCCACTACCTCACATGACAGACATACTCGACAAACTAAAAACAGCAAAATACATTTCGAAAATCGACCTATCACAAGCATATTTCCAGAACCCACTACACCCAGACAGCAAAGAAATCATAGCCTTCGCAGCCCCAGGAAAATGACTATTTCACTTCGAACGAATGCCCTACGGAGTAACTAACGGCCCAGCTACATTCCAACGACTGCTAGACAGACTCATCGGACCGGACAAGGAACCACACGCATTCGCTTACTTAGATGACATTATCATAGCAACAGACACGTTTGAGAAACACACTCACTGGATAAAACACATCTTAACGAAAATCACACACGCCGGACTCACCATCAATCCGGACAAATGTGAGTTCGGATGCACGGAAGTCACATACCTGGGATATAAAGTAAATAAGGACGGACTCCAAACTGACCCTAAGAAAACGGAACCTATAGGAAACTATCCGACACCCAAAAACATCAAACACATACGCAGACTTATCGGCATGGCATCATGGTACAGACGATTTATCCCCAATTTCGCAGCCAAACTAGAACCCCTCGCACGACTATTACGAAAAGAACAACCATGGACCTGGGGACGACAACAACAAGCCGCATTCGAGATAATCAAAGAAGCTCTGACCACACCACCGACACTCACACACCCTGATTTCACACAACATTTCTCCATACAGACAGACGCAAGTGGAACAGGACTAGGAGCATTTCTAACACAGAACAAAAACGACATTGAACACGTCATCACATACACCAGTAGAAGTCTCACATGAGCAGAACAAAACTATACCACGACAGAAATCGAATGCCTAGCAGTCATCTTTGCGGTGCAAAAATTCAGATCCTACATAGAAGGCACACATATCACAATAATTGCTGACCACAGCGCTCTCCAATGGCTACATAACCTACAGAACCCCACCAGCCGACTACCAAGGTGGGCACACCAACTATTAAAATATAACCACACAATCATTCACCGCAAAAGAGCGTCACATCACGTACCAGACGCACTTTCTCGCATCCACGAAACACAGGAATAAGTATCAATTATCACAGAACAAGCAGACAGCTGCAGAAACATCCAGACGCACACAAAAATTGGAGAATGCAAAACGGACAATTATACTTCTATAGACCTACAATACTGCACAGCGACATACTACTGGACGGCAAAGCATGAAAATTGACAGTACCAAAACCACAAAACCATACCGTACTACATGAAAACCACTCACTCCCACAAGCAGGACACCCGGGAATCGAAAAAACATACGCAAAAATCTCCCAAGACTACTACTGGCCTGGAATGTACAGAGACACGATACTATACGTTAGGAAATGCGACACATGCCAAAGGACAAAAATCGAACAACTACCAAAAGGAAACATCAACAAAACAATAAAACAACTCACACAGGCATATATCATCAAACACATAACGATACCACCATACCACGCACAAGCAAACCCCGTCGAACGCACCAACCGAACACAAAACAATGATACAGTCGTACATCGAAGACGAACAACGCGACTGGGACAAGTACCTACACGACTTCCAATTCGCGTACAATACAACACCAAGATCGCCAACGAAATACACACCAGCATTCCTTAACTTAAGCAGAGAACTAA
Organism: Orussus abietinus; assembly: GCF_000612105.2. Lineage (NCBI taxonomy): Eukaryota > Metazoa > Arthropoda > Insecta > Hymenoptera > Orussidae > Orussus > Orussus abietinus. Next base: position 39,075 of record NW_019394680.1, read on the forward strand.
CACAATGTGACGGGCAAGCCGTCACGGGGTTTAAACCCCGCGCCACCGGGCCAGTGGCGCCCTCAGGCCCTGAGCCGCCGCGTTAGGCGCGCGGCCCAGGACACCGCGCCGGCGCGCCCGAGCCCCACCGAGCCGGCCCGATGCGCGCCGAAGGCCCGGCGGGACGAGGCCCGCCGAGGAGACTTCCGCCCGACCTGGTACCGAGAGCACGTGTGCCCCGCATAACCACCATTGATACCGAGCCCCGACGTGAACCGCCCTGCCCGCTTCCTCCGGCTGCCGCTAGAACCACCGCCGTCATCCAGCCCGCCGCCCGGAGGCTACGCCGCCCGCGAGCCCTCACTGTCCCGGGCCCACCGAGAGGGCCACCCAGCGCCCGCACCCGCCGGTTCCGGCCCGCCATTACGCCAGCGGCCTCGTGTCCCGTAATTGTAAGTAGCTTAAGTCGTTAACGTAAGATAGTAGATTAAGATCTTAGATTAGTTAGGAAGAAGTAGTAATAAAGAGTGTGATTAAGGCTTCCGGGTCTCATTCTCCCCTTCCCCGTCCTTCCCATTTTCCTCGTTACAAATTGGCCCGAGCTTCCCCGTCCTTCCCATTTTCCTCGTTATAAATTGGCGCCCAACTAATAACCCACGACCCCCCTCACACCTCCATTACCCCAACCCACGGATAGAGAAAAAGAACAACCCCACGGTCCACAACACACATACCACCTACTGAACACGCCAACGCGACCCACAAGACAGATCAAGCCACATCCAACACACCTACACGTCACAGTCCATACGAACCCACACTCACAGAGGAAGAACAGCGACTGCATACACTTCGACTAAAAGAATACTACGCGGACAAACCAAACGCAGACCCCAACCCGTTCACGGGACACCCAAGACTGGGACGACCAGAACAGCGACCGGAAGACAGTCATTCAAAACCACAAGAGGCACAGAAACCCGAAATACATCACGGATACATAGCACGGGACAGACACAGACTAACAATGGACCGACGATTCATCCGCCTACCACGGAACCAAAGACACAAAATACATGATAACAGACACGCTAAACGAACACAAAACATTGACAGAGACAACTCCGACGAATACCACACAGCGGACGAACAAATTTAAAACATACATCGCACACACACACATACATAATACAAGCATTAACACTTCACATATTTTTCCTTCTCTTTTCTTACATACACATAGGGACACTGTAACATAGTTTGCTATATAGGATCCAGGATTAAGATAGGAACATGTTAAGATAGGAAAACATTCTGCGACATAGAATTTATGATTAAGATAGGAACATGTTAAGATAGGAAAACATTTTGCGATATAGAATTTATGATTAAAATAGGAACATGTTAAGATAGGAAAACATTTTGCGATATAGAATTTAGGATTAAGATAGGAACACGTTAAGATAGGAAAGCATTTTGCGATATAGAACTTAGGATTAAGATAAGAACACGTGGAGTTAATCGCGGAATACACGCACAAAATATAGCTAAGGAAATACCTTATACATTTTCCGACGAAAAACCTAAGAACACGACAAAAACCCGTATAAGTAAGACAACGAACTCCGAGTAGAATAAGTATAAATCACCGTAGGTCTAAGATAGCAAACACATTACACAACCATTGTAACACAGACAACACGCACACGTTAGGGATTAGCATAAGATAGCATTAAGGAACGCCAACACGTAACAAATACCACACGGACAAAACAGATCGAACAAAGGATAAGGCATAACAAGAGGCACACACAACGGGAGGCTCACAAAACCACACAAAATATGAAATGGCACACGCTCACAACCGACTCAAAACACACGCCACACGCGACAAACACCCACGAACACCAAAAGGCACAACGGTAGGCACATGTAACATACGGCACACACAACCACACAGCAAGACCCACACCCGTAACAGGATGGAGGCACGCGGCAAAAGGCACACACACACACACCAAAAGACACATACAACGGAAGTCGCACACAACTAAGGACTACGCAAAGGCACGATACGACTAGGAAACAACCCTTTCTACGGAAGGGGAGGGTGTGACGGGCAAGCCGTCACGGGGTTTAAACCCCGCGCCACCGGGCCAGTGGCGCCCTCAGGCCCTGAGCCGCCGCGCTAGGCGCGCGGCCCAGGACACCGCGCCGGCGCGCCCGAGCCCCACCGAGCCGGCCCGATGCGCGCCGAAGGCCCGGCGGGACGAGGCCCGCCGAGCAGACTTCCGCCCGACCCGAGAGAGAGACCACGTGCGACACCGGTACCTACGACTAGCTCCTAGCAGTGCCTCCATACTCCCTGAGCCCTGACCACGGCCAGCCCGACGTACCGCCCACTCCAGCCGACCGCCCGGCCGAATCAGCCGTGAGGGCCCACCGCCGCGGCCGACCCGGCCTGTCCCGACACGCCACGCCGCCGCCGACCCACCGCCATGAGGTGCCCGCCATCGCGCCGACATCGCGCGTTCTCCGTAGCCGTAAGTAGGTTAAGTTCGTAGATTAAGGATCTTAGGTTAGGTAGGACAATAAATATTATAATGTAGATAGCAAGGTCTCTCTCTCTCTCCTTCACCAGTCCTTCCCCTTTTTCCCCGTTACAGAGGACGCAGCGCTGTCCGTCGGCATGTCCACCGTTGTCTCGTGTTCGCCCGCACGCGTGCTCAAGTGAGAACGAAACTGCAAGGGGATCTTCCTGCGTCCCGCATGACCCCGTCACGCCCATTTTTAAAGTCAGGCGTGGATTGTGCCGGACCCATACAGATGAGAACCACGAAGGGCCGTGGACATAAGTCTTACGAGGGGTACATCGCCCTCTTTATTTGTCTGGTCACTAAGGCGATTCACCTGGAAGTGGTAAGCGATTACACATCGCAAGCTTTCCTTGCAGCTTTCCGCCGCTTCACGTCGCGTCGAGGAATCTGCTCGGAACTTCTCAGCGACAACGGAACCACCTTCAGGGGAGCCGACACCGAATTGCGTACTCTATTCACGCAATCCACTAGCAATTGGAAGGAGTTATCATCACTCCTTGCCAACGACGGGACCCATTGGTTCTTCATTCCACCAGCCTCTCCTCACTTTGATGGACTATGGGAGGCCGGAGTAAAATCCACCAAGTTCCACCTCAAACGCATCAATGGAGACACGACTCTTACCTTCGATGAGTTAACCACTGTCTTAGCGCAGATTGAAACCTGTCTCAATTCCACGCTCCTCTCACCGCTGAGCTGCGACCCTGTGACCTCACCGCTTTGACACCAGGTCATTTTTTGATTGGATACGCTCCTACCACCGTTCCAGAACCGAGCACCATCGATATTACCACCAACCGGCTTTCTCGATGGCAGTTCGTACAAAACATGTACGAATATTTTTGGTGCCTCTGGTCATCCGAGTATCTGCATCAGCTGCAGCAACGGCACAAATGGACCAAAGCCAAACCAAATCTCCAGCCAGGCATGCTCGTCCTTATAAGGGAAGAGCAGCTTCCACCAGCGCGATGGCGTTTAGCTCGGATCATCGACAGTCATCCGGGACTCGATGGCCTCATCCGAGTGGTCACCATCAAGACCGCTACATCCACTCTTAAGCGGCCGATCTGTAAAATCTGCCCGCTACCATTGGAAGCTGATCGACAACATCCAGCGCTTTAGTCATAGCTTTCTGTAGATTAGACCTGTAACGGGGAAAAATGGGAAGGACCGGTGAAGGGGAGAAAAGAGGCTTGGGTACGTCAATGATAATATTTATCATCCTATCGAATCTATTGTCCTTAACCTACGAACTTAAATCTACGTGCTTAACCTACTTACGTCTAGGCGGGTCGCGTGGACGGCGGGGCCCTAATGGCGGGCGGGCGTACGCTTCGTGGCAAAGGGTTGGCAGAGCCCTGGCCTGGTCCGCTCGGGTCCTGGGACGGTGGTATCCCGGGCAGCGTGGACTTCGGGGCGGTGGTGTGGCGGACGGCGGTCGGTCTGCCGGTCGGGCGAAGTTCCGAGGAAGCGGCTCGGCGTGGTGAGAGTCTCGGACACACATGGTTTCAGCCACAGCTCAAGCGGAAGTCTGCCCGGCGGGCCTCGTCCCGCCGGGCCTTCGGTGGTCATCGGGCCGGTTTGGTGGCGCGAGGGCATCGGCGCTCGGCCGCGCGCCCAGTCCGGCGGCTCCAGGGCCTGGTGGCGCCACCGGCTCGGTGGCGCGCGGTTTAAATGGCGTGACGGGCTTGCCCGTCACAGACCTTTACGCTGCTTCCATTCTGTATTCACCCGCGATTATTCACGGCGGGCGGCATCCGCCTTCATTTCCTTCTAACTAAATTATTATTTCGCCCAGCCGGACAGGGCGGGCGGCATGTTCGATCGATTTACTCTGTCGCGATCGAACGTGTTATTGTTCGCGAGTTTCATTTAGCAGTCGACCGTCACTAAGACGACCTCGCTTAAAGGCACTGCGCGCTCAGGCTTCCGTACCCGTTACGGATTAGTCTGGGGCGACCGAAACCCCCTGCCGCAAGGGATGCACTCTTTAGTTCCTTTCGGGATCCTCCGCATACCGTACTTTACCTTTCCTACGGGCGCACTCTTTTAACAATTTTACCGTAAACTGCCCTCTCTGCCATTATTTTCAATGCATGCCAATTGCTTTACAGCTTAATCCTTCGCTATTCAATTTCGGCACGTTTAGTTTATTACTATATGGGTTAGCGGCATGCTTCACTCCATTGGCTTGCCTTTCCTAGAAAGGCCCCTACTTCGGGTTCTTTATTAACATTCCTTCTCCTGCTCGTGCAGTTTCCCTTTCTAATATTTTTCGACCAATTGTCACATTTTGCATTAACCTCACCGCTCCTGACTAACCAATCCGCGGTGATCAAATTTCTAACTCCACCCTCGATGAAGCCGTTCGCGAGCTCCCATTTTTCGGACAAGCTTTACCTAGTCAGATCCTCTACAAATCTCCGGCGAACAACAACCTTCCTTCTTGGACACCGAAGTCACTCGGGTTTCTCCTTCAAATTTGCCACTTAACTTCACGTTCGCTCGCGTCTAGTCCGTCGTACTCACATCATTCGCGTGCGTTCCTTTCAACTGATCTTAACATTAAGTTTGCTGTCAAAGATTACTCATTGTAATAAAACTTTATTTCACGGTTAACTTTCGCACCCGACAACTGCGCTCTTCGTTCTTCCGTTCGTGCTCCAAATCCGAACAGGTACGCTGCTTGCCGTCCATTGTTTCTATCAGGGGCTCGGTGTGGATTGACTATCGCAAGATTACGGTCAAAAGTCAATTTATAGACACCCTCACTTAGGTAATTTGACACCAAAACTGCAACGAAATCCGATACTTCTAAGAACCAGTACCGAATCTCGAAATCTTCGGGTCTGATATTTGTGAAGAAAGTTCTGACATGTAATTGCGAAGCTGCGGACAAATGTTTCCTTACACTTGTGCGATCAACGTTCTGGAAAGACTCCAATAGGTGAGGACGACATTTCTGGAATCGCCTCGCGGATGTCGGAACGCTGCAGTTTGGAAACGGTTCACGAAAGTCGGAATGCTGCAGGCATATTCCAGGAATCGACAGGGAGGAGCGTCGCGGCTGCAAGGGCGACCTTCGTGTCTTCGATGGGTGGAACGTCGCATGCAAGGGGGGGAAGACATCGATTCTTGGAATTCGGGGTCCCCGTTGCATCACCCCGGGGACCCTCAGATGTTGCTCGACATTCGAGCGCGCGGTCTAACGTTCTAGAACGTTCCATACCCCTTCGCGGGGCGAGGGGAGAGGGGGTTACGAAAACGTTACTCGAGGCGTTTCGCGGGATTCGCGTGCGCGCAAGCGATTAAGCACGGGCATGTACCCTCCTCCGGTGGCGCCATCTGTGGACGGTAGGGTGAACTACCTCGAGCGTGGGGGAAATTCGCGGTATTTCGATGTAATTCCCAGAATTCCTGGCAAATTCTCAGAAATCGAGGCTCGACAACGGGTCCGATGACGTCATCACACGCTCGGCGACGGGCGGTTAGCATGGACGAGAACCGTCGAGGGCTCTCGAGGTGTCGGTAACATGTCGGGGCAGGAATCTGTATCCAGAACCGCTACTGTTGTACTACATTTGTAATATTCAACACGTCTACGTTTAGGTTTGGTATTGAATATATCATACCATTTGATGAAGTTGTATGAATTTACGGGCTCCATTCCACTCGGTCTGTTGGGGTACCAAGAATTAACTACTGACCGACAAAAAACGTCTGTCGAGTCGTTGATCAAAGCTTTAGTTTCAGAGATAGTTTTCAGCTTTCTGGCTCTATCCATATTTACGCCGATCCATCTTACACTTGTTTATGGATCAGTGCCACACAGTGATATTCCTAGCAGTGTATCCGCTGCTACAAGAGCACCACACTCTCTGTTATTCAAGGAACGGAAACCGAAGTTCCAAAAACGACTGCATAAGGATTTTGTAGAGTTAACCGAATGAAAGCTATCCGCAGCGAAACTTTTTTCTGATTTAGAAACATATTTGGTACAATTGATATTCAGTAATGTTGACTTTTCGCCAACAACTGAATATCCATGTTTCCTTCCCATTGTGACCGGGCAGTGGGCCGGAAACGCCAGGGAGTTGGATGGTTCCTTCCTGATTCCTCTCAGTATAGTCCCTTCCACCTCGGGCCCCTCCGAAAGTCACCTTCCGGCGGCAGCGCAGGTTCTTCCTTCAGGCACCGGACTTCGCTCTTCATCCTGTATGTCGTTCTATGGTCGCCAGGTGTTTTTGTTTGTCCCACCAAACACCAAGAGATTAGGTGTTACTCCCCAAAGCTCTGAAGAACGCCTCAGAGAGTCTCTGGAAATTATTAGTGACCGAATCTCATGCCCGCGATTTCGAGTGGTAGAGATTCTTCTCGGGTCCCTGGAATACAGTAGGTTTCGCCGAGCGAAATGAATACAACTTCTATTGCTTAATGAACCAATAACTCAATATTCCTTTATTGTGTGCGATGTTCGTCGACAAATAGTCAAGCCAGATTTGGTAACCGTGTACCGTACATTCAACGATTTGATTATGATTTGCCTCAACAGGCAGTGATCTCTTTAAATAAAACGGGTTTATCCGCAAGTAGAGATCTTTGCTCTCTCCAACAACTTCTTTAGCTAAAGACTAAGCCCAGTATATTATGGGAAGGAATGGGAAGGAGCATGGGAAGGAAACATGGATATTCAGTTGTTGGCGAAAAGTCAACATTACTGAATATCAATTGTACCAAATATGTTTCTAAATCAGAAAAAAAGTTTCGCTGCGGATAGCTTTCCTTCGGACAACTCTACAAAATCCTTATGCAGTCGTTTTTGGAACTTTGGTTTCCGTTCCTTGAATAACAGAGAGTGTGGTGCTCTTGTAGCAGCGGATACACTGCTAGGAATATCATTGTGTGGCACTGATCCATAAACAAGTGTAAGATGGATCGGCGTAAATATGGATAGAGCCAGAAAGCTGAAAACTATCTCTGAAACTAAAGCTTTGATCAATGACTCGACAGACGTTTTTTGTCGGTCAGTAGTTAATTCTTGGTACCCCAACAGACCGAGTGGAATGGAGTCCGTAAATTTATATAACTTCATCAAATGGTATGATATATTCAATACCAAACCTAAACGTAGACGTGTTGAATATTACAAATTGGGAAACTCGTATGTTAGAGAATGACAGGGAGGACTCCTTATTAATCACCGTAGATATAAACCTGATACGCAGCCAGATCGTTAGTATTTTGCACTCTTGTTATTGTTCGAATCATGGAGAGATACAATTGAACTTTAAAATGGCTGTGATAGTTATGCGCAAGCTTTTGTATCAGTAGAACCTGAATTTCAAGAAGCTTTGCAATATCATGAACGGTTGATTGAAATCCAAAAAGCTGTGGAAGTCGCAAAAGAACAAATAAAACATGAGGTACAGAACGTTGAAAATGAGGCTAATAACAATCACGGTAATATGCCGTCCGATTGGCGTTGTTCTTGAGGCTGATGTAGACATGAAAGATTTTCAAGACGTAGGTGGTCGAGTAGAAACACTAAATGTACCACAGATGATTTCGAAGTTGAATACTGATTAAAAGCGTGTGTTCGATAAGGTAGGTAATGCTATGACCTCTGAGACAGATATATTGCGGCTTCACGTTAGTGGAGAAGGTGGTACTGGAAAGAGTTTTTCAATACAGACTATTCAATGTTGGGTCAAACAAAACTATGGAAAAAATACAGCCATTACTACGCCTACAGGCATTGCAGCTTTTGACGCCAATGGTTTGACACTCCATAGATTATTTCAATTGCCACTTGAACATGGCACTTCAAAATATACGTTACTTTCTGATACCGTCTTAAAAACTGTTCGAGATCAATTAAGCAATGTTGCTCTAATTATAATCGATGAAGTTTCTATGGTATCCGATGTAATGTTTATGTATATCCATAAACGATTGGAAGAAATCTTTGACACCAGCGAAATTGAAAATGGGTGGTTTGGAAAGAAGCATATTTTATTGTTTGGAGATTTACTTCAGCTTCCACCAGAAAATGAAAGTCCCGTTTTTGTTCAAATGACGTAAGAAAAAAGAGATAAATATTTAGGAGCATTAGGCAACTACGACTTGTGGAGTAAACTATTTACTTATGACGAATTGCAAAATTCCAAAGAAGTCTGTCTTTTTTCTAGAATGTTATAAATGGAGTATAATAACCTAAAAAAGCATTACAATTGTATAACTCAATACAATTTACAAAAAGGTGTGAAATCACTACAAGCACCACCGTCGGTGTAAAAAAACTTGCGCCAAATACATCCATCGAATTAAAACAGTACATGTTCCAAAGGCATATCCATGACGAATCATATCTAGTGGCGATTAATCGCACAAAGACAATGAAATCAGTTACTTTTACCAAATACATGCATTGAGTGTCATATGCGAAATATTAAATTTTGCGAAAATATACCCATGATGTAATAATTGAGCGCATAGCAGTAATCGATCACTCTTCCTCAACACATACAGTATGTTACATTGAAAACAAAATATATCTTAAAAATAAAAAAAAGTATTTGGCGAGCCTCATAGTAATATTGAATTCTCTCAAAGATCTCGAGACTTCGGTACGATTGCTTAACCCTTTTAGTGCTGGAGAACGATATATCGTTGTTTTACAAGTGCTAACGACTTCGGCCGGCACTAAAAGGGTTGTAAATGTGCAAAACGTATAATCCATGAGGCTCGCCAAATATTTTTTATTATTTTTAAGATATATTTTGTTTTCAATGTAACAAATTATATGTGCTGAGGAAGAATGATTCATCACTGCTATGCACTCAATTATTACTTCATGGGTATATTTTCGTAAAATGTAATATTTCGCATATAACACCCAATGCATGTATTTGGTAAAAGTAACTGATTTCATTGTTTTTGTGCGATTAATCGCCACTAGATATGACTCGTCATGGATATGACTTTGGAAAATATACTGTTTCAATGGGATGGATGTATTTGGTGGAAGTTTTTTTAGATCGACGGTGTTTTTGTAGTGACTCAAATTACACCCCGGATGTGCGGATTGCGATACTTGCCTGTAAAGTGGCAGTAATCTCGATGCTTGTCATTCTGAGGTGTAAAGGGTTTTTTGCAGATGTGACTAAACGCTGCATATTCAAATTCTTGTATCTGCGTGGTATTATGTGGTTCTGCAAGAACGACGCGTTTATGGAAATATTCCAAAGATTGTGCTAATTCCTGTTGCTCGTGCATAAACTACTGTATACAGTTCTCTCCGCGATTAATTTTAAATTTTTGTAACTAGTCAAAGGTACAATGCTGATAGTATGCGATACTATACGTGGTATGTTTGTGATACGGTATCGTGTTTGTCGATTGAGCAGTGTTGGTGACTGATTTCAACGTGCATTCAATGTCGGCGTATATAACGAAAGGTACGGCTTCTTGGTATTTGTAATTTGTAAATTTTAAGATTTTCTCCTTTTCGCTCGGTAGAAGTACTTGACACTTATTCATATTCATGTAATCGAGTCTATGTTTTTTGAACGAATTCGTCGTTACAAAATGACAGACACCGATCGCACAATTTAACGTCGTGCTCATATTTAGTAATTTGGGATCTCAGTAGACGTGACAGATTTTGGGATCCACGCAAAATAGTACACTGCATATCTTGAATGGACTTCTGTGTCATCATCATCATCATCTTCAATTTTACTTTCTACTATGAGCAGATGAATCGTGGATTTTTCTGAGATTTGTTTACTGAAGTAAAATTTAATTATTTCACTGTTTCTACTACTTGAATCTATCCCGTAAACATTAATTGCTAATCCATTTCATTTTTCAAACTTCGGGGTGTCCTTTAAACGCATCCAAAAATGTAGACCTTCATGTTTTAATACTGAATCGAAATGTGGATACGAACTTACACAACTTTTGTGACTAGTAGCGGGAAAAATGGCTGATGTAACGGCCCACAGAAAACAAAATGAGTCGTTGTTACTAACTTTCACGACGGCTTTCCTATTCTGTACATCTTACGGAAGTTCGACGTACGTGGGAACGCCGCCACGTAACGATACGTATTTATTAATGTTCACGATTAAATTTATAATTTCGGTTAACGACCAGCCCGACTCTCTTTTCTGGAAATCCTCTATGTCGACTAATAGTTTGCTCTTCCCGTGCTCGTCAAACCACTGCTCGCTGTTCGTTGCCGAAAGAATGACTTCATTCTTCGTGTTGAAGACATTCTTCGACGGTTTCACCGCCTTTCGTCGTCTTAACTTTACAGCACAGCATGACGTTTACCTCACGTCACCCTCCTTCTGGAGAGCGTTCCTCAGTCGAATGGTGATCAGCTTCTTCGAATCCTCCAGGAACCGTTTCATGTCCTGCTGTAGGTTGACTATTACCCCGATCCTTACTCTCGACTTGAACGCGGACTCCAGATCGATCCAGCGGACTATCGATCTCTTCTCCTGGGTCCCACGACGCCATAACTCTCCTTTCGTCGTTCTTTAAATTTATCGCCGAGCGATTTCAGTATCGAAATCGTCATCGAGGTGCGTGTCCTCTCTTCCACCGTGAGAGCGCTCCTTCTCAGTATTTTATTCAACAGACGTAAATTTTGGGTCAAAAATCTGATCCATTTATCATGCTCCGTAGACGAAGATCAGTCCAGGAGACGATACGCCTCCGCCATAATTTTAATCAGCTTGGTACACTGCTAGCCGTCCATTTTTTCTATCTGGGGATGTAATCGCTCGGTGTGGATTGACTCGGAACTATGGCGAGATTACGCTCAAAGGTCAATTTATAGGCACCCTCACTAAGGCAATTTGACACCGAAACTGCAACGAAAGCCGATACTTCTAAGAACCAGTAGCGAATCTTGGAATCTTCGGGTCTGATACTTGCGGAGCAAGTTCTAGCATGTAATTGCGAGGCTGCTCCTTACGCTCGCGCGATCGAGGTTCTGGAAGGCCTCCAAAACGTCCCGACGAAATTTCTGGAATCGGGTCGCGGACGTCGGAAAGCTGTAGTCTGGAATCGGCTCCCGGATGTCGGAACGCTGCAGCCAGGAATCGACGGGGAGGAGCGAGGCGGCTGCAAGGGCGAGAGGTCCCCGTTGTACCGCCCCCGACGTTGCTCGACGTTCCAGAACGTTCCATACCCTTCGCGAGGGTGAGGGTGAGGGGGGGGGGTGTTATAAAAACGTTACTCGAGGCGTTTCGCGGGGTTCGCGCGCGCGCAAGTGATTTAGCACGGACACACCTTTCTACGGTGGCGCCATCTGTGTACGCTAGGGTGAACTACCTCGAGCGTGGGGGAAATTCACGGTATTCCGGTCTAATTCCCAAAATTCCTGGAAAATTCTCGGAAATCGAGGCTCGACGACGGGCGGTTAGCATGGATGAGAACCGTCGAGGGCTCTCGAGACATCGGTAAAATGTCGGTGCAGGAATCTCTATCCAGAACCGTCACCGTTATACTACTGACGGAAGGAGACAGCCACCGCGGAACGCAGGGCAAAAGGCACACATCGACAGGGACGGCCGATGCCGGCAACAACGGGGTCCGTTGAGAGTAAGCTCGCGACATACGTTTTCACAATGATAACACCAGCAATTTGGTTCGAATCATACATTAAACTCATTGTACTTACAGGATGACTCGGTGAAATGAGCAAGGATATGCTGGTACTGAACCAAAATGTCAACAGGGCCCTGGAGTTTCTGGAAATCTTCGTCCGACTAAATTCTGGTCAGAATACGGTGGAGAACAAGCAGCGGCCTTGGAGACATATAGAAGCTCTGTTTTTGCTGGCAGCGCAGGGCGACGTCCAGAAAATGGAATGGCGACTTGAGGACGAAGGCGAAAGAGATATAGTGGTGAGTAAGATATGATCATGGAGAAATATCGGTCCAGACCCTACCCGACGAATGTTATGGATGTTAATCTATGTTGGATAGCGATTAGATTTAAAAGTAAACGCTTTAGTCACCCATCGATAACTAGGGCCCGAAACTTTCAAAACTATTTACTGAACGACTCAGCCATCTGCAGATGATTTCTAGAGCTTATCCTTCGCCCCCATGATTTATGTTAGTTATTTTCCTCTTCCTTTCCGAAGTCCACCCTATCTACTCAGTTCCCATTGGTCTACTAGTTTTCCCCACCTTTTAAACTAACCATGGTAACTTTTAACTAAAAGTAAAGATAAGAATAAGACTGGACTGGAAACGGAGAAGATCGCAGCGAACTCACAATAGCCTAAGTCTAAAGTGTAACGGATTTGTAATAAAGTAGGTTTAGTTATCCTACACGACTTTTACCTACTCGAAATCCAACATCGAGAAGGGAAAAAGAATTTATAGCAGCTGTTCTTCTCATTTGCAGGATGCATATTTGCGGTCCATTGAAGGCAGCACGGCTGAGATCCGTTCAAGGAAGATGCTGCGGACCACCTTTACCAATGCATTATTCCACGCAATTCAGCTGGGAAGGACGAAAGGAAAAACACTTCTTCGAAATTTGCTCCTCGTGCAAAGGATTACACGTAAGTAGCATTTCCAATTACATGCATCGACAACTTTCTCGGATTCGATATTGGCGAAGAAGCGTTAAGCCCCGATGCTGTTCATTTCGTAATTGGAAGCTTTTCTTTCAGACCTTCTACTCGACACGTGCAAGGACGCAAGCTGCGAGTTCATTCAGATGAAAATAATGGCATGGTTCCGCGTTGCGAAGATAAGGCTCGCCAAGAGGTCTACGACGGCGAACGCGGAAGAAAACGTAGACGCGAAGCACGAGGAGAAGCAAGATACAGTAGACCACGGAAACAACGATTAAAGGACGCAGGATCTCCATCGACGGATAATGATGAGGCCATATTACTTTTTGATTACCGTATCTGAGCTCTCTCCAACTTCCTTCCTCTTCTTGTTCTTTCTTACTCGTTCTTCTTCCTCTCTGTCTCTCTCTCTCCCCCTTTCATCTGTACTTCATCTTAAGTCCTCTGCTTTCCATCCCTTCTCACCCCTGTCGCACTGTGACTTCACTCTCTCCCTCTCTCTCTCTCTTTGCCTTTCGCTCTCTCGAACTCCCGCCATTTGTTTCTGCCTTTTACTGTTGTCCTCGAACATTAACCAATTGCATTCTTTGTATGATCACTTGTAGCGTGAAACACTGCTCCGGCAGCGAAGTCAATGTTGAGGGAGCTAGGGTTCTTGCTTACGGTGCACTCATCTATGTGTTGTGACGTGGCCGTCCCAAGTCGGTGCGGAGCGGGAGCAGTAAGTACCGAGATCATTAATAAATTATTTCCAGTATTGGATGGTGCCGCTCGGGGTATCCAGGAACAGTCCTTAATTGTAAGTAACGCATTTATTAGGTAACCTATAAAAATGTATAAGTGAAATTAAGCAGGCCGCGTCGGGGAGGATCTTCAAGGAGGACGTTTGTCTATTGCGAAATTGAGGGTCTTCAGGGGTCGGGACGGTACGTAGCGCGCCGCGAGACGGGTCCTGACATCTGACGTAGGCCTAGTTAATCATCTAGCGCCAAACGGTCTCGCGTACGCGGGAAGAGTCTAGCAAGGGGTTTCCTAATTTCCGGTGGTCCTGCTGGCGCTCGGATCGCGAAAATCGTCAATTCCCGCGTTTCCGATCGGTTAGCTCTCGTTACGATTTATGTCCGTGTATTGTAGAAGTGATCCCGCGACTCCCGAAATATTTCTGGTGGAATTAAGGGGATGTGAAAGGCGTCTCTGAGGGGTCAAATCGTTTATAAAAGTTTTCTCCGAACTGGGTGAACCGAATCGTTTCAAATTTTAGTACATGAATACGGAGACCCTAATGATGGTCCTGAAACTCGCGAAATTTCAGATTTTCATAAAAAAATTTATTAACTTATCATGGACTAGAACCAACGTCGCATATTTT
>NW_019394681.1:0-52490 GCF_000612105.2 Orussus abietinus
AAAACTACGTTAGGTGGGTCAGGGACGCTCCACAGTAATACTAAAATAATTTTCATTAATTGTTTTTGTTTATAAATATTTATTTTCTTTAGGAAATCCTTTCTGCCCCTCGAGCGATTCGAATTCCGCGCTGCTCCCGCCGCTAGTACTCTGCGCGGCCGGAGAGGGCAGTGCGAACCAGGTGCAAGCCATCGATGGAGTCCAGTGTACCCATTCAGCAGATGAGCGCTGACCGATCACTCAATAGTTGTCTCCTCTGAATGCACCCAATGATTGCTTTCAACAAACTCATTTTCACTCAGATGGGTTCCTGCACTTTTTACTTATCTGACAACTTCAAAGTGCTTTTGGAGGCAAAAATATCTGACACCAGCGTTTACAATTTTCTATAAGACTTAATTATTTAACCTTTATATCTTTTAGATCCTTAGTATTTAAATGAAAGCGAGTAGATTTGATAATACTTTTATATAAGATGCTACGTAATCATAGTGGACAAACGATGGAAAACACGGGTTTAAAAATGATTCAAGAGATATTGAATGAATTTAATAGTGAAGGACTTTGTATGGAATTCCGGCATCTGACGTGCAGGATTCCAAAATTAATACGAGCACAAATGCAAAGGTTGATTGAACAACAAGTACAGTCTACGATTTCTCTTACAATTTTTGGACTCACAATATTCATTGTATTCTTTGCTATTTAATAGGATATTAAAAAAAAAATCAGTAAACCCATAGCCCTAAGGTTAAAAGATATTTCTTGAAGATGATTCCATTTTAGATGGGCCAGGAAACGAGACAATCTGCTGTATTTGTTCATATAAATGAGACAAGTGGTGATGAATCTTTATTTTCTAAGAGATATGTAAATGAATATTTGGATGAAAAATATGCAGCTGAGGTGCACAATATGCGGTCACAAGGTCCTACTTTGATGAATAAAGACAAATCAGTGATAAGATGTGTTAATAGCGCAGATTTATTTCAAGATGAATTCAAACTTTTTCACATGAGAGATGAAGACCAATCTGAAGGACCAGAAACTTCGTCATTACAGGACGCGGCTTTCACACATCAAACTAACATACAAGAACAGAATATAAGTTCAATTAAGATGCCACCACATACATTGTCCAGCTCGCCAAATTCTGCTCCTCTGTCCTGGAAACGTCAAATATTCGAATGGATCCGTCAATGGTTAAATGTGATCCTTGTGATTTTAATAATCGGTATTTTGCTTTGGATTATGTTGTTATACGGTGCATACCTTGGTATGTCCATTTGTGCATGCGGACGCTCCTGTTTCCCACTCATGCTGTTCCAGTATACACCGACAAGACGTTTTCTATTTTAACAGTGATAGAATGAACTGTCGCGAGTGTTTTAAGATCCTGTCAGTGTCAGGAGTTGCCTTTGATACATATAATCTTTTAGTTAAGATGAAAAACAAGCAACTCCATTGTTTCAAATATTCCAGCCATTAGCTTGTATTTTTGAAACACTTGGCAAGTATCCACTCATTGCGATGACAAAAGGAATTACTGTTTCACATGCGAAGTTTCATACCTGCGATATCCAAAAATAGCCACGCCAAAATCACGGTGTTTTATGAGATCACCAGTTATTCGACGGAATCGTAGCTTTTACCTAAGTGATAATTATTCAACCGGAGCACCTGCACTAGTAACCATAGCTGTGCTGCATTAATTCCAGTTTAATTAATACAACTCCTACTATAATTGTAAGAACTTAAAAAAAGAAAAACCAACTGTCCAGAAACTAAAGCGATTATTGCGGTTGAAGATCATAGTTGAAGAGTCATATGGCTATACACTTGGACGACAGGCAGAATGATGGTTTTTTTTTTCTGATACTTGTAGTTACGGAGATCAAGGGTGTATCAAGGAAATGGATTAGTCACACGAGCTTTGTAGCTATCAGACTTTTCTAAGACTTGACACAAAATATATTAAACTCGGAATAATACACCGTGTGTAGCGTTTGGTTAGAATATGCGACTATTCGTTCTTGACGATTCATTTAAATGCTTTGGCTTCGCAAAATGTATGCCACTGAAGAAGCTCTGCTTTCCCGGCTCACCGCAGCAATCCTTCGTCTTTAGAAGACATCATGGGGCAATATTGCCGGGCAGTCGTGAAGAGTTTCATGAAAAATCGTCGATATTGGTCAGAGTGCTCCTGTCGTTGCTTTTAGCGGCTTGATCGGTTGATGATCCTCCATGTACGTCAAAACACTAAATTCAGCCGCCCTGATATGTCCATGTCGTTCATCGCAGATGATCTGAAAATCACAATAAAATACATTAGTACGTTATCAAATATCTCACTAGGTATAAATGAAATATAAATATTGACTAAATTTAAGCTTTTTAGCCATATATATACGTTACAGGTTTTGTAACTCTTAATTTACAAACTGTACGACTGGTCATATCATCAATGAAAACGATTATGCTAAATTAATGTTACGTGTTTGAATTTTAATAACGGTTTGTTTTTTACCTCTGCCTGCACTTTTTACACACAACTCTCAGGCCCGGGTATAGAGTTTGCGATGATGATTTCCTTCATCAAATTACGATCTGCTTTAAAACTAATGGGTTCCCATGATTTCGCAGAAAATGGATTTAACTGCAAATGGAATGAACATCACGTGTAAAGTATGACTCAAATAATTCTTACTAAAAGAATTGGTAATTGATGGTTAACTTACGCTACATCTATTCGATTGAAGTCCCTGTTTATGAATATCGTAAGGGGCGAACAATGTGTCGGGCCTTACGGGTAGAAACAGTTGCGGCTCGCGTTTTATTTTATCTTGATCTGAAATAATATCTCCCTTTAATATCACGAAGTGTATTTAAAGTACGTTTACGGTATTGGCGAAAATCCTTGGTTCATGATATAAAATTAAAAAAAGAAATGCAATGAATGATGGAATTTTATGAACACTGTGCCTGTAAATTATCATGTACAAAAATATCCTTTGAAATTGGATCCCTTGAAAAAAGGTGAATATCTACCGCCAAACTGGTGATCGGCTTCGTTAATTGAAATTTAAATTCGTAACGAGTTCAGGTTTACCTTGAGGAGACTGTATGATGTCTGGCTGATTATTCAAGGCATAATCAGTGACTTGCTTTAATGTATATTCCACAAAGTATGTGTGATCTCCGTGCGTTACGTCAAGCATGGAATTGTTTCTTGAGTCTGGTGGCGTTATTATAGGTTGTTTCATGTACGGTTCAATGTGGACGGGCGAGGTGGTCCCGCGACGTCGATACATCAGTAACATTACGGAAAGCACCGTTATTCCGAGGGCCATTAAACAGCCCATTAAAAGCAGAATTAGTGGCACCATACTAACTCCGGTTTCTGGAAAAAAATATTGCAATCGAGTTTAGTCGGTTAAAGTTACGGCAAAAACTGTGTGAAAGTGGCCCTTGTTACCGGTCTGTTTTTCCGAATCCCTTAACATGATATTCTCCAGCAAGGAGACTTCGCTTCTACCCTTGGCATTCACTGCATAAGTGACCAAATAAAAATGCGTGGCAGGTAGTAAATCAGCCACGGCTATTCGGAAGATCGGCACTTCGGCAGATATGCTCGATGCGTTTATTCGCAGATTTCCAGTTACTACTTCGTAAGCTTCTAACCGGAACTCTTGTCGCAGCCCGCCGTCATATCCTGGCACGCATTCGACTTCCAAGATTTCCGAACTTTGGTTCAAGGAAGCTTTTATTGTACAATTGTTAAGCGGACTTGGCTTCACTGGAAGTACACATATGCGTATAGTCTACTTTAGATTTCGATAAAGACTTGAAGATCAGCTTTGTTTCTGCATGACAGAATTCATCCAATCGCGTTCATCAGTTTCAGACAAGATAAACTATTTTACCTGCAGGAATGACACGGTAGACACACGGCGTTTCCTGTTTCCCGATAACGTTTCTACCCCAACACGTAAGGGCGCCATAATCCCTATCAGAGACAGGGGTATAAACGAGCTCACTCATTGTCCCGTTGTTTCCGTCGAATTTAGCTGGTGCCACTTCAAAATTTTCACCGCTATTGTTGAACTCCCAGATGAAATCTACTTCACTGGGATCAGCGTCGACTTCGCATCGTACCTTGACCGACTCTTCCAGAGAGGCGCCGATAATCGTCACTTCCCTGGTCTTGCAAACTGGGGCGACTAAACGGATATTCAATCGGAATTTACTAGTTTGCTTAAATGACCTTATTTCTTAGGTATCAGTCTTTTAACATCAAGTTTCATCTACTTACATTGAACACGAAGCGATACTACAGGACTCGTAGTTTCCCCACGGTCGTTACTCGCGAGACACGTATAATTTCCAGCATTCTCGCGGCCT
The DNA here is from genome assembly GCF_000612105.2 of Orussus abietinus. Taxonomy (NCBI): domain Eukaryota; kingdom Metazoa; phylum Arthropoda; class Insecta; order Hymenoptera; family Orussidae; genus Orussus; species Orussus abietinus. The sequence continues at coordinate 4,402 of NW_019394681.1, forward strand.
ATTTTCTGCAGCACAAGACTCTGAGTACTCATTATGATTCCCGCAGAGTTATTTTGCGTCAACAAAGCACCCTGGAAAACAAAGTGTATCACTTCTGTATAAGCACCGCATAAATGTTTCAAGAGCGTTTAGGAATCTTAGAATATGAACTACGTTGCTTACTAGCAGCGCGGTGTTAAAAGCACTACGTTGTTTGTATAGTTATTCCAATCACGAATCGGAGTGATTTTACAAGATAATATCGACATTAAGGTACAGAAGTCAAGAGTAATTTTTTTAAATAAGAACTGCTTTTAATACTACATTCTAGAACAGATTGAAAATAACGTTTCCGTAAGAAATATCAGTACCGTCAGCAGTACATTAGTACTATGATTTCAATTTTATCGAAGCTTAAACAACTTACGTTGTGTTTCCACGTGATTTTATGGTGCTCTGGATTTGCTCGAACTTTACATTCGAAATAGACGTCATCGCTTTCCTTTATGTTCTCAGCATTCAATGTACTTCCCAAGTGTAGCTGCACCTTCGGAGGAACTAAAAACAGATACCATGACATTATTTGTTTTTTTTTTATATACAATTTTGTATGAAGAATGGCCATGTGAGATGTACAAAATGTAGAGAATTATTGGCTCAGGATATTTCGCATTATTTATACTACGGATAGGGAGAAATTGTGTAGGATAGAGAAGAGTTATGTGAGATACGGTAAACACTGTGCGGGACAGGTGGAACCATTGTGAAATAAAGCAAAATTAAGGGGATGTTGTGTAAGACCTTCTACTGTTATGCGCGGCTGATTAAGATCATGCGAGGTCATGTTGGATCGTGTTATGTCAGATAGGACATGGTCATATTGGATAGGTCACGGTTAAGCAGATAAGATCACGAGGGCTATGGTATTTTAACGTAACGTAGGCGATGCTTGTGTTGGCTGAAGCACGTGTACGCAGGGTAGGTTGTACAGATTAAGGTACGTTTACGTGAGGTAGCTCAAGATAATGCGGACTAAGACAAGGTACCGTGCGCAAGGATAGGTCAGGATTATGCGGCATTGTTTACAACGGTTCAAAACCACGCGAACTAAGGCAAAATTACGTGAGTTAGGTGACGATTTTGCGGTTAAGGTATGTTTACAAAGGGTACGGCATAGTCTTGTCGAATAGGTAAGACTATGCAGACTAAGGCAATATTGTGTAAAACAAACTGTTAAGCACGGCATTATCTAGGTTTGTTCCGTATTTTCTTTACAATTTAATGTGGAAGCCCACAAAGGCTCAGTTCCAGGTCTCAAAGCGATTGTAGACTAAAATACTGGAAGATCGAGCGACTTCTTCGTAATGAAAAACCTTCGAGTATAAAATTTCAGGCTCAAAGACTGAACCGATCTCAAATTATGAGGTGGATAGACAATCGAGCAATCGCAGATTAATGTACAGATATATACATTCACTGTTTTTGAGAGAACTCAATTTTAAAGTAGCAACGGGCGGGAAGAAAACATTGCGCATGCTCTAGTTCGTCGAATCTCGTAATATCCCGTGTATTACAAATGTTAGAACATTAATAGCTTAATAATAAAGTGTAGCCTAGAATTTATGTCTATTACCCAGTGCTACAAGAAAAGGAACGAATGCATCACTTACAGACTACATTCAGCTGATAAAGATCCTCAAGGAAAGCATTCGACAGTGCTAGATTTTCGCCGCGACATTTTAGAATCTTTGAATTATCCTCCGCGTAAGGTGAAAATATCAATGTACTCAATACCGTCGAGTAGTTCCCACCTTCTTTCACCTGCACCTGAAGATACACAATACGATGAATGTAGATTCGCAAAGAATGAATTTAGTCATATGAAATTTTTCTCCAATCATTTAACATTTAACTCACATTCCCATTTCGGAACAGCGTGTTACCCTCCAGCCAGTAGATGCGAGCACGTGGATGCGATCCCATTGCTTCGCAAGTAAGAGAGTATTCCTTGTTGGCAACCAAAACGGCCGGTTTCAACAGAATCTTTACAGTCAATGGTTTTACTGAAATATATTACATTTAAGACATAATTTTTAAGAATAAAGTCGAGTAAAATGAGAGCTATGGATAACTATACATTCTGAACAGCTTCTGAAGCCCATTACAGAAATCATCTCGTAGACTATAATAAATAGTAATACTCTATCGACTATACTGTTATCAATGTCAAGTTCAAACTAAATGGCTTTTATCAACAAAGCTGAAAGATGCAATTCAAAAGCATTCGTGTTTCTGCGATGGACTTTAAGCAGTCTCAGTCTCAAAAACCATTCCTTACAATGAACGTCCAGGATGACAGTCTTTTCTAGGGGTGCTATCAGATTCGTGTTGGTAGCTCGACATTTGTACGTTGTATTAAGGTGCTCTCTTCTCAGCTGAGGCACGGTCAGCTTGTTAACAACGATATTCTGTTCGATCTTGGAGATCCCGTCGGTTTCTTTCCCGTTAACGAACCAGGTCACCACCGGGGTCGGCTTTCCTGAAACCGATCGAAGCCAGATCCTTCAATATGTACGTACAGGAAGGTCCAATAACGATAATCCACTAAGATCTAATAGTCCTCGTCACTGGAGCGGAAGAGGGAGCAGGGATTTATACGAAGTCGTGTCCTCGAAGACTGCGTTATTAGATTTACCTTGTATATAGGCGACCGTTGGATGAATCGTTACAAGGGAGACAAATAAAACCGGAGGTGAAACTCCTCGAGAGAAACGGGAAGGATCTCTTACCTCCTCTTACTTCGCAGGACAGAACGAACTCGATGCCGACTTCGACAGGACCCACGACGTTGTCTATCTCTATGCCGGAGCCAGCGTAGATCAGCAGTTGGTGAGGAGGAACTGTAAAAAGAAAAGATATATTGGCTATAAGAACGATACATGTGCATATCTGATTAAATTATTTAGTCATAACGACTTTTAACTGATACATCGTGTACTTTCATAATCGTTTCATTGAATAACTAAGCGCCGTGTTTACCTTCATGTTTCTGTTACCCTGTTTTTTTCTAAATATTTAATTTTTCTTTTAACGTAGATTTGTGCTTTGCACAAGTGAGAACAGTGAATGAAACAAAAGATATTTGGTATGTGAGAAAGTTTGGGGAATCATAAAAATCGGTAGAGTTTCACATGACCTATTGATTGATTAAAAACTCGATTACGCGGGGGAGAGAAAAAATTTTAAACAAAATCGTTGAAATTCATAGAACATAAGTTTCCGAATTTTTAAGTACTTTTAATTAAGTTTTCGGTGTTTGTTTTTAAAATAACATAAATGTTTAACATAGCAGTTGCATTATCGATGGAGCGACAACCGAGCAGGCTTACGATTTCAAACCCGCGGAGCAACGAAAGTAGAATAATTCATTTAAACAAGAGGTTGGGTCAGATTTGTCCGATTTGGTGAACTCCGTTCGCAGTTATTTTAGGCAAATCACATGATAATTTAATCGACTAATTCTCTCCTTCTCTTCCTTTAATCGTGACGAGTGGGTTTTTAAATATCGGCATTATTTGTGAACCATTAGATACGGTGCAATTAGTACACTAAAAGCAATTAATCTAATCCGTTTACAGGGTTATTTAACAAGGATGAAGATAAATAATTTAAGAAATAGCATTTCTCTAAAGGAAGTAATTGTAAAGGATATTTCCAATGGAAATGTGCTTATACGAAGGGCTCTGGCGTAATAATGGCATTAAAAAAGAAATCTGTCATCAGAAATGATAACTCGTTCTACTTTCTGGGGTACTCTAAATTATATATTGTCGAAAGATTTTCATTTTCTTTTCACTTCTCTGTCCTATTTGTTCCTTACTATCGAGTGTCACTCGTATTCGCGATGACTGTACGTTATATTCTAAGTATTCCCATGATCTACTCTCGTGTTTGGTGCCCTAGTTTTGCGAAAGCAATGCATAGAAAGCAGCGCCAATAAAATAAATCTACCTTCGTGTGCTTTTTCCGGTACTCTTCAACGGGAGAGAGCGGTGTGACTTATCTATCCTGTACATGCAGACATTTTTATTTACACGACTTCAAACTAACAGCTGTAATAAACATAGAAAAAGTGTTTAAAGTCCACCTGAAAAGCTTATCTACGGTAATATTACGGACTCCTAAAAGCCCGACAAATTGATAAGATAGGATATGGAAGAACATTTCCCTTTTTATTACCAATACCAGGCTCCTGAAGTACTATTACTCCTATAATGGACTGTTTAGATCCAAACCGATCTACGTAAATGGATAACTGTGAGTTACTGTCGATAAGCGGATAAATGGCATGGGACGTATAAAATTTGCCAAGTAAAGTCCTTCGTCCTTTAATTTACGAAACAAGCACGTAACGAGATCATGCAGTATCCCAAGAGTAATACCCACCGATCACCGTGAGGTTTACTTGGAAGTTTCTTGTCGGAGACTTCGTGAAGTCTACGCGACACCTGTATATGCCTTCATCCTCAAGTTGAACAGAGTGAAGGGAGAGTGTTGCTGGCTTCGTAACTGTTACGAAGTAAGCTCTGGGACCAACCACATCGCTGTCGGACTGATTCAGAGCTTTGCTAAAAGGTCTCCCTCGTACGTCGAAACTGAAATACATATTTACCATATATATTACTCATTTGTATTTTAGGGTCTTCCTGTAAACTGCAAGACGCGCGGTAAAGCATGAACCGCGAGGAATATCAAAAAGTTTTACCACATTAAGAATGCATACAGATTCTAACGGTGAGTCTGTATATTGGCTAATGGATTTTATTCAATATGTAAATGCCAAAGTCTAACTGATAAGAGAAGCCAATAATGTTTTTAATTCATTTGATTTGATTTATTAACCATGCCCGACAGCCCAAAGACCATTAACAAGGCACTCACACGTACAGTAAATATTCTGACGGCAACACAAATATGTAACAATCGCTATGGCAAAGCGGCCACAAGTTTCCTCACTAAAGGGTCTTTCTTCTCTACTTTTCGTTCTTGATGGAAAATATTGGCAAAATGACACGAGAACTTTGGGATCTAGAATAGTGCGCTTGTGAAAACTTTACTCCACTCAAGATTGCTTATCGTTAATGAAATCGGATGCACGTTATGCAAGTGGAAATAAATCATTGCTGTTAATGCTTTCCAATAATTATCAACAGGCAATGTAGAAACAAGTCCATATTTCAATAAAATAATGAAAATAACGAACGAAGGGATGCAAAGAAAAATACGAACTGATGAAAAAAATGTATTATTAAAATTTCTTATCGGATTAAGTGGACGATGAAAATGTTATTCCGATAAATTTTGCCGGTTAGTAAGAAAACCTCGCCCTGATGTTCCTTAGTTTCATATTGGTTTAGCGCATCACATACGGTACTTGCATTGATTTGACATTTGTTGATTCAACAGAAGCTCTGCGTTGAAATTCAGCAAACTTGAGAAACATTTGCAGTTTCACGTAGGAAGGAGGGCACTGGCATTTTGCAAAATGAACGTACTGCTGGGTTTCCACTGTTTGGATTCGGATAAAACAAGAATGCTGAGAAACGCTGAGGTTCGGGATGGAGTTCATGTTACGCGTACTACTCAGTGCGGGCTTAATGAGAGATTTCGAATGAACGTAAACAGGTATGTCAGCTATATTCCATTCGGCAAAACAAATACACGCCAAGCTCCTTTGGGAACAAAATGCTTGCGAGAGCTTTTCATTGATATTTATCAAATATTTATATCTAACCCCATAAAAAACGCACGTAACGCAGCGATTAGAATATGTTAAAAATTTGAAAATGATACTTTCACAATGCCAAGCACTTTTATAAATAAAAAAAGATCAAATATAACACGTAAGCGTGAAAAGCAAAAAATAATTGAACAATAATGCGAAAATCCGCTCCTTTAAAAAACATCACACTTTACAATAGCGCTGATATCCGTTCGTTCATTCATGCGTATGTAACAAAATGTTCATTACGGGATTTGAAGCACCTAATGGAAAAGTATAAAAAAACGGTAAAAGACGTCCAGCCTAATTCGGGAACGTAGATTTCAGAAATGTCGTAAGTTTTTGGATCGGACCCCCCTGGGCCCCTTTACAGGCTTACCAACTTCAAAAATTTGTTATTCCAATTTTCACATTAGCGATTGTGCTCTTTTAGCCTGTTATTAAGGTACCGTTCCAACTTGCATAAGGTCCACTTTTGCTTTTTTCGTTTAATTAGATCCAACGCCCAATGACAAAGTTAGAAATAAGTATTTTTTATGCGTCCTCTAAAAAAAGAGCGGTAGGACAAATTCCATGATAACGTAGGAAATTTGAATCTATACAATTGTATTTTATAGAATTGTAGAGCACAAGGGGGATCAAAACCTTGCACAGTTGTGCGAGAATCCGGTTATCCGGATCTTCGTTTCTTTCCATTAACTATTTTCTTCCACGTTATTTTGTACGTTATTTTTTAATCTTGCAGCGAAAGTCTCACGATTGAACAAATAAGATTTGCAGAGAAAATCCAGTTTCAAGGAAGGCATAATTGTTCTCACCTGAAAATCGGCTTGACCGAGTAATCGCGAAACCATAGCACCATGTAGACAAAAGTCTCACGATTGAACAAATCGGAATTGCAGAGAAAATCCAGTTTTAAGAAAGGAATAATTGTTCTCACCTGAAAATCGGCTTGACCGAGTAATCGCGAAACCATAGCACCATGTAGACGCGATCTTCCCGCGTGGACGGTTCGATGTCACAAGGCAAGGATGCGGTGCGGCCCAGAACAGCGCTCACTTCGAACGTGGAGACTGCAAAGTAGATCGGTATTTCATGAGGCGCGTAAACTCGCGAGAACGATATGGATCCCCAGTAATTACTGCGGCTTCATAGTTACGAGGACATCAAACAGAGCGGCCGACATTAGTCGGCACGCTTTTGATGAGATCGATATTACCGCTTGCTTACTGCCGATACGTAAAATTATCTCGCCATACGATAACACACGCAAGCAACATTTAAGGATGTCCTTATACCGTAAACGTTATGCAAAAATGCAGTCACTGCAAGAGAGACATCGATGAACAGAAATTAAAGCGAATAACTCATAATTTGCAATTGACGATTTTTTAGTAAATAGTCTCGGAAGCATCTAATTGTACGACGAATTCGGTAAGGTATGTATAAACATAAATTTTTATAAGAATAATTATTTCATAGAAGCAGTACCTGCAAACATAATTGTACAAAAATGGAAACGAGTACCGAAATTCTACTAAACCGCAGAAAATGAATTCATATTGTTAATCAATTAAGATCTTGCGCTTGAAACCTATTTAAACAATTTTACCGTCAAGAAATTATTCAACTCAACTTAAACTATGAAAAATAGCGCGGAGTGGGAAACAACTATGAAAGAAATTCTATATAGGGTAGTTTGAATAACATTTTGTGACGTCGAATAATTTGATCCACTTTAGGAACCAAGACTGTAATATATCCCAATGAAGCACCGTCGGAGTTTCCGAAGAACGTCCTGCCGTTAATATAGGGCGCTATTTGATTTTGACCTTATCGCGTACTATAAATGGGCCACTCCGTACGTAACTCTTTCAATCTATAGACTTTTCTCGTGCGGGGCCAGTACGGAGTTGTCGCCCGAATTATGTATTCATGCGACAGATATACCACGAATCGAAGTCGACCACCCTACATACCTGGATCGTCATCTCTGTCCCAGTTTCCGCTGGCGTTAACGAAAACGACGAAAGCCAAAAGGTATACGCTGAGCACGAGTCTCACGGCAATCGCTGTCAGAGTTGCCAGTGCCATTCCAGATGGTCAAACTGTCATCGGGGTCCTAACATCAGAGTCCACTTTAACCTGCACCGCCTCTTCAGCCGGCCTTTAGTTCCTCGAACTTATTGTCATCACACGGGGAAGAATGATCTTCGAAGTCGAAGAAGAAGGGTCACTCGAAGTCGAGGCGAGAGATTCGATGTCAAAGCACCCGGAGCATGCTCTCGATGCCGTCGATCGATCTTCGAGCCGTCGATGAATTTATCAATAATTTCTCCGTGCACGTAGTTTCTGCATAGTTCAGCCACGATCTGCCCGAACTCTTCAGGATTGCAGGGAGTGCTTACATACGCGCTTAGATTAATCGCCTTACGGGTTACAATCTTTCGTTACAAAGGCCGATGTCCACGCGAGGGTTTACAAAAGTCGCCTGGTTATTGTCGCTTAGTTAATAAACGATGCGAGCACGCTGCAGACACTTTGGGCTAGTTTTTAGGATCGCTACGAGGCTACTGCTTCCCTACGATTGCGCTCGAATTCCCCTCGGCCGGGTCGTTCGAATTCGGTCTCACAGGGGTGCTTATTTCATACGGGGTTTCATTATGCATTATCGCAGAGTATCGTGTACACGTACATGTCGGGTACCGACGACCTCCGTCGAGCACCTCCTTGCGTCTTTTCCTTTTGCTTCTACCCTTGCTCGCCCTCTCGATTCCGTCCCTGTCTCTCGGAACTCCGAACATACAATTTGGTCACTATTCTTCGGAGTTAAATGTGCAAAGTTCCGCGCCACGTTGGGCGGCTTCTTTGTGCTCGTACGTCTAATTAGCCTTTTCTTCCCGATGAGTTTCGGCCTGGATTCTGAAACTTCGAGGGTGAGTTTTTAGTCCCGGACGCGGCTCGCGATTAAGGACCTAATTGGGAGAGAACGTTCGCAGGGTCGTATATCGCTTCGGCTCTTCTATGATAAAGTAGGATATTCGCGTTCAGTTTCTCACCTCTGACCGGAAGTGCTGAACTCGAAGTGCGACCTTTGTACTTCAATTGTGACTTAAGGCTCCCTGGAGCTGCACGCGAGAACCGTGGGCTGTATCGTTAAGATTCAACGCTTTATGTCGCGATATATACCGTCTTCAACTCCAGATGTGCACTTCGCCGACTTCACAAGCTTCCCCCTGGAAATGTAATGGCTTCTCCTACGTTAAAGCGCTACCATCCTTTTCAGTGACTGCAGAGTATCGGTTTATGTCTCGGGACGTTATGCTTCCTGACGAACCTAACTTCGCCCTTATAGCATGCAACTATTTCGCTCGAAGCTCTCAAAGATATAAAACGTCGAGCCCCCAAGATGCAACGACTTCTCCGTTTAACGATTTCGTTTAGATCGTGCGAAACTTCGAAAATGTATTTCTTACGTTTCTCGGCAATATTACATGTTCGATGTGTAATAATTCTTCTGCCGGTGGTTGCAACTTCTGGTGTTGACGAACGTTGATCAAATCTGCGGTTTGAAGTGACGCAGTCAACGAGTCGTATCAAGGAAGTGCTCTCTTCCAAATTTTCTGATTCCCCTGCGAGTAGTCCAAGCTTCGGGTTTGCACTTCGTGTGTTTCGGAGAAGTGCATGCAGAATAATCGTGTCTGCAAAGTGCAACGATTCCTATCCCGTTGTATCGAGGCTCTTCCCTTCTTGGGAACCGAAACGTGCACTTCAGCGACGTTCCGTGACGGTTCTCCATAGACACGCGTGTGGAGCGTTATATCCCACCTGCAGGTTATTTCGAACCAGGCTCCCGTATTTTCTTATATGCCTCAAGCGGGCGAAACTTTCTATGAAAGATGCAACGCCTCTTTCTCGCCCCCACACTTTGCGAACTATTGTCCTTTTTCAATGTTCCCAACCCCTTCCGGAACTTCGATCGCGACTCTGGCGAATCACGCGGGCGAAGTTACATCCCATCTCATCTCTGCACTTTGCAGAACCGTCCAACGTCGTTTCTTTTACTCGCGATACTTTGCTCCGTCCTCGGAATTGCAATGTCCCAAATTCACGCATGAGAAGCGTCCGATCGAGTAACGTGCGAATCCGCAACGTCTTCTCATCACCAAGGACCATACACGAGAGGTTCTTCGCTATCTCTGGTTTTCCTAATCGATCATCGCGTTCGTTTAACGTTCTTCACGTTTACGCGTAAGTTTCTTTCTGCTTTCTTCAAGACGGAATTAAGACGAGTCTTCAACTTCGTCCAATTCGTGCTTTCCGGGCTCTTCGACCAGCTTCCTATCCCACCTTCTAGATGCTCCCTTAATTTTAATTGTAACTATTCTTCGTTGTTTCTGCTTCCTTTACCTTTAACAGTTTCGTACACAGGCTTGTAACTCGAAGCGGGTTCCCACCAAGAAATCTTCCCCCGGAACAACGATAACTTCAGTATTCCTCCCTGGCGGCCGAGAACTTCAGATCCTCTCTCCAATTGTCTTCGATAAAATACCTTGGACATTTGAAACGTCAAATTAAAACTCACGAGTCACGTCGACCACTTTGTCGGAGTTCAATGGTCACTCTCCAACATGGTTCACGGACCTGTACCTCTAAGAGTTCAAAGACCTATCCTCTGACGGATCTTCAATAGGCAACGCGAATCGACGAATTCGAGTCCCCCTTCCTAGGATTCCTAATAAAAACTGCATAGAAAATAAAGACCCACGAGTAGATGTCAACGTTCAAAGAAGATCCAACGATCTGTGGAAATGTCACCGGTGGGGTCCAGGGTTTTCATTTTCCAAGAGTTCCCCGATCACCCCAAATCTTCCTTCGGGATCGTTCGGCGGAAAGCACGAGAAAATCCTCGTCCGAATCTTCTTCGAAAAGAAAAAAGAAGAAAATATAATATATATGCGCCTCACTAAACCTTTCGAATAAGAAATAAAAGTTCACAAGACACCCGAACCGTCTCCCCGCTCCGGCAATCGTCAATCGGATTCTTCAATGAGCATGAGAACGAAACGAAGCGTCACGTGAACGTTCCGTCAGAATCGGGTCTTGCCCCGATAATTAGCAGCTTTCTCCCGGATGGCCTTCCTCAAGGGCCCCTATATCCCGGTCCGTGCGTTCCTCCCGCGGGCGGCGACGCGAGAACAGTCCTCGGCGACGCGACGCCCGAAGCCGGCCGTCGTCCTGCCGAGGGCGATCGATTCCCGACGCCGCTCTCGATTCAGCGTTCTCACCAATCGGCGGCCGCCTTCCGCTGGATCCGCCACCGCGTCGTGCCGCGCTCCCTCGGAGACGTCCCCGTCGGCACCAGGAGGGCGGGGAACGCGGGTCGCGCTCCGCAGCCAATGGGCGGCCTCGGCTCCGACGGCGGCGTCGTCCTTGCCGCGAAAGAGCTCCGCTCTCCTGGCCCGCGTGCCCGCGCTCGCTCCCTCGGCTCGCTCGGGAATGTCCGGAGCCTCGCACCTTCCCTCGGGATACCCGGTCCCGCGGGTGCTCGCTGATCGCGGTCGGCGCGCTGCGATGGCCCACTCGGGCGTTTCCGTGAAGCGATCGTTAGGCGGCCGAGCGCCGCTCCGAGCTCCGAGCCGAGGTCCCCGTGGCCGCGCAAAGCGTCGACGCGGCCAGCGCCGCCCGGCCGAATTATTTCCGCCCACTGACGACGCCGGCGTCGCGGCGCGCGCGGCCCTGGAGGCCCGAGCGCTCGCCGTGGCGAGCCTCCTCGAGGAATTTCGACGCCGTTAAAGGGGCGAGTCGAGTTGCTCCGGGCGCCGATCACTTCTTTGCGGAAATCCTGCGTGCTTATGGACGTCTCCGAACGGCTGGAAAACGCGAGCGCGCACTTCAACTCCCCGAGCCGCGACGTAGGAAGTTTTTCACTTTACAGTAGTTCTTATTATCAAAGTGGGAATGAGGAACGTTGACGAGGCCTGGAAGAGGGAAACGGAAAAATATGCTAATTCGTTGAGTTATGAAACTGTACAGTCGGAGTCCACTCCGGTTTCTACATTCTAGGGACATCCTGCGATTTTTCTAACTACCTGGGACAGTTGTAGATAGGAAATGCAAATGAAGAATCTAAAAGACGATGGAAAGTAACTTGGCTTTCGGGAGGATGTTTTACCGTCGATAATTAGTAACGATGATTTCCGATCGATATTACTCTCGAATTTTTATTTTCCATTTTGCTTCGACCGGGATTCGACCCTGATATTTTGCTTAATATTCAAAAGATGAAATCGGCGGAAGACGCGTAACATTTGTTACTTTACGGATCGAGGAAAATCCATCGCTCACTTATCTCTCGTAAAGGAGAGAGCGCGAATGGCTCGGTACTGACATAAAACAATTAAAGGAATTCGCCTCATTTTGCTAGAAGTAGAAACAGAATCAATGACGGACTTTTATTCGTGTCGCGTACCGAAAACTGTGCCAAGTTAAGGAGAATGAATGTATAGTTTGACCGAGTCTTCCTCGAAGGGAATCAATGTTCGTTAATTCATTGACTTTACAGTCTATTTGCTCTTACTCATTGGAACAAGACCGAGTGTATTTTTTATCTGCTTCCCCGGGACGTATAATTAGAATATCGTAGTAGTTACAAATACTCCATGCTCCTGAAGACTATGACTCCTTTCCACATATTTCCCATGTTTGCTATACTAAGAAATTTTAAGGATCACAATGGCCAATAATTGTGCAAGATTTGCTGTTGAAGTAATTACGAAAAATAGAGAAACAACATCAAATCTAATAAAAATCCATGACGTATTTCTTACGTTAATTTGCTCATGGGATACGCATAATTTTTCATTCCTAACGAGTTATTAAATATTCAAAGAAATATTTAGATTCAATTTTGCCTGCAGTGATCTGCATAGATAAATGTTACTTTAAGAATGGGTTCTTCTTATGCTCCCACGTTAAAGATGTTCTTACAGAGAGCATAGTCAATTTCAGTTGCGTGCGACGTTAATAATAAGTCGATCAACAAACGGCGTAGACTTACGGCTCTAATTAGAGTCAACAATTGAGCTACGGTCAGTATTAAACCTGGCCAATCAACAGGTACCCCGTCAACTGTTATTAACGAAATTCTTAGTTAATATTTTAGCCCCCTCAACGACACAGCCTCATGGAACAATGATCAAAACAATGCTTTATTTTAAATAACAAATTCTTCAGTAAATCACGAGGAAGATTGATTGATTATTAATTCTTTTATGACTATAAGCCATAACATAAAGTAAATCATTTTCTTGCTGAGACTTTTCTTGCCTATTTTTATTTAAATTACGTCTAATTTCAAGACGCCAGGCCTAATAAGGACATAAAATGCGATGTTACGCTTTCAAACCGAGTGCTGAACATAATGAACTTTTACCTTTCGTTTTTTAATAGAAAAAGATTGATGCTCACGAGGAGGATATGTTTCCAGGGGGTAAACAGTAGAGTATAGCAGCGGCGTATTGATTTCGGGATTTTCGTGTCTCCGCTTGACAGCCTAGCTCTTCGTATATACATACATATATGTACATACACGTGTGTATATATATATGTATATATATATATATGCATGTATGGATGCGTAGTACTTCGTCGATTGCGCGTATCTCTGGCCTCAATGAAAGCTGATGAAAGTGTTCCTCCGTTACGTTCAGAAACATTGTCATTTGACAAGAAATGTAATTTTTCTTAATTTTCTTGTACGACAAACTACGCGTTTGCTTGTAAACGTTAGGAATATCCTGTGCCGTTTGGAGTCACGCAATGCGTTTTCATACATAGTCCCACCCTAATAACGTAGATAAGCCCCTTAGAGTATTTTCTATTATACAACACTTTCATCACTAATTGGGAAAACGTGATTGAAGTCGACGTAAAAATAAAATATTTCGTGTCCAATGTAATAACCCTGTAAGTGTAACGTAATTTAATTTAACGTTATTTAACTTAGTAAGTAACCACCGAGTGGTAAAAGAAAAACACGGGTTCGGCTACTCCGTTTTATTACCGCCATTACTTCTTTATGGATGTATGTACTCCTTAGCCGGTTCCGAGTACCTTTGGCCCCAATGAAGGTGGATGAGAATGTTCCCGAGGCGCGTATAGAATCGACTTGGAAAAATATTTTCGGGTGAAAATATTTCTCAAAGTTACATACATACATTTCCCCTCTACTGGCTCCTTTGCTTTCCACCGGAAAGACTTCTACCGTTATCAGCGCGCGAGTTTATATTTTGGAATTCGCGCAGCGTCTCCCCGAGGGGGAACGGCGTATCAAGAGGGAATAGAATCCCGCCGAATGAAGGATTTTTTGCCGCGACACGGTCCATCGGCGCAAGTGGCGTGATCGAAATAATATTTTCACGTGGAGGGACCGTTTCCGGGATTATGGGTTTATATTTGCAGAGACGCGCGATGTTTTCGGGGGGACAGATAGATCGAGACGGACGGCCGGGTCGGAGGGTAGACGGGCTCGTTACTACGGCGAAGTTGGCCACGTAATTACGCCGTGAAGTTCGATAGCGCGGACAGGGTGGGGCGACTCGCGTAGCGCCAACTTCAGCTAAACTGTCGCCCTCAGAGATTGCCGGCGGAGATCGGCCGAGATCGGCAAAGATCGGCCAAGATCGGCCGGGAGGACTGAAACTGCGGAGACTCGTTACGAGTATCGGAACCCCCTTAGAGATGCGGGACGATTATTGGCCCCTTAACGTGAGTGCCGCGCACCGCTGCACGTGTCATTTTTCAATGCTATTTCAACTAATACCTTTCGAGTGATATCATAAACCTGTGCCATCATGCTTAGACGCAGGATCGATATAAAAAGGTACCTTATGATATCTTATTTCTTGTTCGACCTCGGCGAACATCTTCGATATTTTTGCCACGAAAAAATGATTTCATTGGGAGGATAGAAAAGTATCGAGGTGATTGCCGGAACATTTTCGACTTTCCGATAAATTCTTATGTGAAGATAAATTGATCGAAGACGCGGAGCGATCCTGTCTTATCGATAGAGAAATTACGATTTACGAGTTTATCACATTTCAAAGGCATATAGCGCCTGGGAATGAATACTCATATTACTGTATTTCTAAAAGATGGTCAGCATAATTAACACTTTTTTCACCAAATCATTCGAGCATGTCTGAGAAATGATTCATACGTTCATCCCCGAATTTCTCTTTGCGGTTTACGAATTCATTGCATGGAGCGTCATTGTCGGACGGGACGAACTGTGTGTCATTGACGTATTATTTGTTTTCGGTACTTTTCCTTCCCTCGCAATGTTATTGCATGGAAGGCCCCCTCCTTTTTTTTTCATTTATTTCTTTGGCTACGAGCAGCGGCCGGTGTTTCGAATAAGAGTACAGTTCTGATTGAGACCTCGGAGAAAGCGGTTCATTGTAAAACAGAAAATAAAAGTGTTGTACAAAATTAAGTTGGGGTACAATGTATCATTAACCATCATGGTGCTGATGAAACATTACTTGAAAATAGACATAACGCTCCGTACTGAATTGTTCGCGTTGTACGTAATTGATTGCATGCGGTAACGTGGGTATATTTACGGCACTTCATTAATTGCAAACGACTTCGGACGTTCTAGATTACCGACGAAAATAACCAACGTCGAGGGTATTAATAAAAAACGAACTGGTGAGAAGGGCTGCTGCGATGGATAAACTCGTTACCATTATAGCAACGTTACAATATTTAATATTACGTTCTTCCAGATATTACGAAAACACAATTCTGCGACACTACATTCTATTGTAAATAATTTCCAGCCTGAAGACTTACTGACGAAAATAAGTCAAAAAAAACGCAAGAAAAACTATAACGGAGTTAAAAAGGCTCACTAGGATAACTGCAGCTTTAACGGTAAACATTAAATTAAACATTACGTCGAATGAATTACATTGACAATACATAATTTTTTATCTTAACAATGACTAATGGAAAACCAATGAAAACACATTAGGAAGGTACAGACTTGAAGAGACTCGTTGAAAGCATATCAAATATTATTTAGCATTTATATTAAATAGTAAATTAAATATCGAGTTACAAGAGATAATTAGACGGCGCGTACTTTTGATTTTAACGTTTACTAATGATAATAACTGGGTTCATATTGCATATTACAGGGACAGGGAAACTCGTTAGGAGCCCTATAGTGTTTATATTGAATCACACGAGCTATTTTGAAAATTTGCAATTACGTAGCGCAAGATAGTTATAATTACGCCGCACGGACACCGATGAAAATGGCCGGGATTCGGCGAGGGAGCTGCAGCGATGAAGGGACTCGTTAGGAGTATCGTGGCCCTACAGTCGATAATTCGAGACGATTATTGGTCCGCAAATGCGGCCATTGCGGCCCGACGATGGAAGGATACGTGTAATTTAATCGAAGCCCGATCCTCGCGACCGATAAGGGAACGCGACTTCCTGCACCCGCGCGATTACGGTTATTAGCCGGGAAACAATTGAAGTAATGGACTCGAGTTCGAGGTCCGATGAATTATTCCTCCTTGTAGTTTTTTTAAACGAGTTACCGCATCGATTATCCGGATCGCACGAAGGAGACGCGTTTCGCCTCGTTCGTGCTCGATCAATGGGGAATTTCGACAGCAATTGCCTCGTAAACCTCTCAGCTAGGAGTTCATCATCTACACCGAGAAACGTTAGCTGGTAATTGTTCCTAAAATTATGTACAATGTTTAACGCGGGTTAGATTTGGATAATTAAACGAGGCGCCGTGGAATATCACGTCGGAGAATATCCTCAGTGTTGAATCATTTCGGTGCGGATATTAAGTAAAAACGTTACAAAATGAAACGTTACACAATGAAACGTTACACAATGAAACGTTACAAAATGAAACGTTACAAACTGAAATTCTGTACGCTTCATAACTTCATCTAGTAAAGAGGACAGATATCCGCGATGAGGGTAAATAGAGCTTACTTTCTACATATAGGACGATTTATCTGTACGTTCCGATACGGGTCATTTTATTCTGGATGAAGAATCCTGTAATCTTTCCCTCTGAATCACAAAATTAAACTAATGTTCAGTTCACATTTAACGTAAAATCACGTAAATTCCGTCAAGGATTACAAAACATTTTTCTAATTTTCAATAATTTTTAAAATGAACATTTCTGCAATATCAATGCACGCGCGCACTGTTAATTAAACATATTTAGGTTAGCAAAACGTGGAGTAATTGGTTCCTCTATATTATCGTATTGTTTCTCGTAATTACATACATTACATGAGGATTTCATTCCCGCAGTTACATACGTTATACACCCGGGTTTTCAATGAGAGTTAATCGCGCAGCAGGCTTATCTGAAAAGTGGTTTTTTTCCAGGAAAGTAGCAATTTAATGTGATCGCTGATCACCGATAACTATACATAACGTATCGCGCAATGATCGAAGGATGTCCATTTTATTTTCGGTCAATTGTTATACTGGAGTCCTGCCACTCTCCAGCATGAAGGGCTCTCGTACATGCATATCGCTCTATTCGGTAATCCGCCATGGATTGTTCGTGTCACCTGGTATTCGATCGGGAGTTGGCATGCTAGAGCTAGCATTAACGATTCATTCCACTAGTTTGTAACAAGATATCGGGAGGCTCTACAACACGGTGCATTTCGTCGATTTCACAAGCTACTCGATGTATAAAATTCGCAATATCAAAGCGCACAGATTCAGAGGGCGTTAAAAATACTGCGTCCACCGGGAGCATAAATAAATTTAAAAAATATAAAATTATTTCGACTAAGTGGGCTTGAACTAACACATCTCTGGTAGATACGTTTATTATAAATTATACGGCCTTTAAGTGATCCGTACATTTTCATCCTCATTAAAAGCGTGTCTCATAATGTTGTACTAAGATATATATTAATGAAGCAAAAATGTAAGTACTCTAGCGCTTCTAAATATGTTTATTGCAAATTCAACGAATATTTTTCCATATTCAAGGGAAGCTCCGTGATTACCGGAGGGAAATGCAGATTCCCTCTGGGAGTAAACATACCTGTAGTCGGGGACATCTTGTTAATATCTTGATTATATTAGAAATATTAATGATCTCTGCATCAAATTATAAAAAATTATGAAATTCATGTTGCTATGAAATACACGTTGATGCGTAAAAACTCCGGAATGTAATCTTTGTTAAAAAAAAAAAAGAAGGAATTTACAATTATTTCCTGAAAGTTTATCTGAAGAATATTTAAAAGGCTCCGGTACTAGTAAATGAAAATGCGAGATTACACCGGGGAATACGCGCAAAATATGTCAATATCGTGATGACATTTTAAATATTAATATCCACGGACTTCGAACATTCGAAATCAACGGTTATTTCTCGTAAATTAAATATTCTCACTAAAAACATAGCCAGCGAATTTGGGAAGTTTATTCGAAAACGGGAGTCCTTATTTCGGCATAAAAATAGATCGCCTTAAAGTAGCGATGCCCAACATTCTTTTTTAAATATAGGTAACACATCTTGTAAACTGGGCCATCGGCAAATACTTATTTACCATGGTTATAGCGATCGCAGACGGTCAGGAGTTGTCAAAGTAAAACGGAACCGTCCTAATTTATTTAAAGGAACATTTTAAGCACCCTATTTGAAGCAAACTTAAACAGCATCCCTCTGGAATACATCCTTTTAACTTTAGCAAATGGACAGAAAACGAATGACGTGAAATATATTCAAGATTAGTAAAATGCGATTTAAATTAAATTTCACCTAAAAACGTCGTTGACACTTGTAGATAATTTGATAATCGAACTACGGGAGTTCGATTAAGAGATAGATGTAGGAGGGGTGACGAGTGGGCGACTCGTTAATATCGTAATTATATTTGAAATATTAATGTTTACAGAATACAATATTGCGGCGCTAGTACAGTTTCGAGCTTCCGATGCCGCGGGATCGCGAGGATCATCCTTCGAGCTCGTCCTTGCGCGTCGGAAGTGGGCCAGTATGAAATCGCGAAGTACACGCACCTAGTCGGAGACTATGACAATTGCTCTGAAAAGTAAATCTCATTAATGCACAGTGGCTGAGTTATCGCGGACCGGCGATGGAAAACATATTGCGAGTCAACGAAACACTCGATATTGTCACGCGACGTCAAACAAGATTTCCGATCGATCGGATCATTGATCCATACTGGAATCAGACGGGATTCCCAGTCGAGATTGGATTACTACGCCGGAATCAAACGAGATTCCCGATCGGATCCACTCAGAAACGCGTATTGCAACATTTCATACGAATTCACGTACTTACGCGCTAGGTTTATTCAACGTCACCCTTAATTGTATCTCTAATTATGTTTAGTCGTACACTGTTCTATGGTCTATGGCACTTGGTGCGACTAACTCTCACACTTACGATTCGATTACGCTTATGTGAGATACTTACACATACGACACGTGATTATAACTGATTCTTTCGTGCGCTTTCGTATAATACAGGCATATTCACCAATTAGGTGCTTCTCACAGACTCGACTGATCGGTTCAATATGGCTGACGGTGTTTTTGGCAGATTTGCTGAATACATTATTCATTTTACCTTTCTTTTATCCGAAACGCTCTAGTTGAGTGATATCAATTTCTCGTTTCGTGCAATGCAGGTGAATCAATGGTGCTCACTATTCAAGTGAGTTCGGATATAAAATGGGAAAAGGTTCACGAAATTCGTAGAGTGTTCAAACCTACTCTTCAGGGAGCTAATAAGTGATTGTTTACCATGCGAATGCACCAACGAAATTAGTTTCTATTATTCGAGGATAGTACATGAAACCGTTTCAAACTCTCATACGTGCACATTTAAATTACCTTGGACCTTTTATCCAGTAAGGAAATAATCGATTGCTTGAAATATAAATGTTTATAACGACTTTAATATTTAATTCGAATTTCTCGATCCAATCTATCGTTTGGCCATTTTCTTTTTAATCGTGGGGCTAATATGTTGCTCAACGCCTGCTAGTCACCTGTTAAAAAGAATGTATTCTTTAGATACATTGTAGACTCTATGGGTAAAAAAATTACGTTGCCTGCATCGCCTTGAATAAGATACTCTTTAGTAATAAAGCAAGTTCTTATCTACCTTATCATTTACGCATTACATTATTTATACATACATCTCTTAAGTACAGCGACTTGAAAATACGACGTGCGGTAATGCCATTACGTCGATGGAATTATTACGCACGTGCAAAAGACGTTTAGCAATTTCGGTGCATTTTATTGTATTGGCATTAGCGTTTATTTTGCTGTGTTCATTGACGATTCTTGCCGACATCCTATCGCGTTTCATATCCCGTCACTTTAAACCATGCCTCTTGAGGACGATATTAATGTGCAAAATGTAAACTTTCTATATCCGCAATTTACATAGCCTTTAATAACCAACTTAAGAAGAAACAACATTTCTGGCGTTGGTTCTATAAGTATTTCCGGACACAAAAATATAGCCCCTCGATCATCTAAATAACATCATAAATAACTGATTTAAACTCCACAAGTGAAATATTTACAATTGACAAATATAATATAACACATATCAAGTACCTCCTCGTCCAAAAATCATTCCGGTAAATAAATAATGGAATAATAATTCCCGGCATGGAATAAATGGAAACCGATCGATATTCGACGTTCCTAGTTAAACACTCAAGTAAATTGCCTTTGTCCCATTTTTTTTCGCTATTTCAAGGTTTTCTTAAAAAACATTTAAGAGGCAGATCGGTCTCGAGGAGCCAACACGAGGAATGCCGTTTCATCTCGGATGACTCGCTAGATACTTAACGTATTAATTGAAGCCGCGCTTTAAGAAAGGCCAAATGATTAATGGAACTCTCGTATCGAAGGCGCAAACATTTGCTTCCTTTCGGCCCCTTAAAGCGCTTCCCAAAAATCATTCTAAATTAATGAACGTAAGGCGTTCTATACGAGCCGCTCCACGCGTCCTTTTTCACGCTCAGGAGATAAAAGGTCGCTATCTATAGGCCACTCCTCGAGGAGTCCTACGTTAGTTTGTGCACTGTAAATTTCCCCACCTATGAATACATAACAGTCAATTCCTACGCCGACCACGCGGGGCTACCATTATTTCTATGGTAACGCGACAGGAAGGCGCGCCACCATTTTCATCCCTCCAGAAAGCTCCGAAGCTTTCGCCAACTCGCTCCAACTTTAAGTTCTCCAGTATCGCGATGAAAAGCACACACAACGCTTATCGTGGAAACATAAGCTGTACATACAAGTATATTCAGGCTGGGCCACCAAACTTGCTCACCTCGGTTAAAACTGCATTCCAAGGAAAAGTTGCTTCCTTCGAAGACAGTCGCACCTTGAGCGACATCGTTATCATACAATTGCCAGATTACTCTTTTTCTCTTTCCCCGAAAATTTTTTCTCCCACTTCTCTTTCTTTCCGTCTCTCGACATTTGACAGTTTGCAAAACTGTTTTCGATAAGCTAGTGGAATAACTAAACGGAGCACCTTGCGTTTTGTGCAGATAGGCTTCATTTTCGCAACGGGGTTCAGGGTTTCCGATAGGGACATGCCATGTTACATACATTGCTGTTAAAGAACGCATATCTAATGGGATAACCACTTCAGAGATCACGCAATAATATTTAACGTGCATGTCGACGTTGCAATAATTGCGTTCGCCATGGAAAGTGCTTCTTTCTCCCTTGGGATGCATTTTAATGTTTGACGATTCCTCCGTTTGACAGTCATTACCAATTTAGTATCGCAGAAGACATGAGTATGGGAACGTTATAAATAAAAAGAAAGAATATCAATTTCGAAAAAGGGTGTGTTGAAGCAATTGAACTGACGAATTTCAAACTCACTACGCTATTTTACTGTATATGTCTAGATATTTTTTAAAGTATGCTCCTTTTCTATGGGATTACGGCACAAATAATGAGAATTGCCGACGCAGGGAGTACAATTCTAAATTTGGAATTTCCGGCGATTTTTCTAATCGAAAGACTTTTAATTCGCCGAGTTCCTACGCAGACCTTTTATTTAATTAACATATGGACGGAGGAAAGTTCTTTTCTCATCGAAGTATAACAATTACGGAATGAAACAGTTTCTGGCGAAACAATTTGTTCCTAAATGGAAAAGTTTTAACGGAGGTGCCCAACCTTATAATAATTTACGTATATTTACAATCATACTCGAAACTTCCCACTTTCGTTTCACGTATACCTTAATTTGGGTAAAATGCTTGGCGGTAGAATACGCTTGGGAATCATACAAATTGAGTGTATTGGCACCCTTCAATGATAATAATCTACAAGTATCTACGATTAATCATCATTTATACAAACACAGTCCCGTTCAATGCGATTTAAAAGCTATAACAGCTCGATTTCCGAAATCGCACTGAAGCTTCATGAATCTTCCCATTCACAGTTACATCACTTATTTTACACGAAATTCATTATTTCTATACAGTAGCAGTATTGTCGGCAGTCATACAAAAATCAACCGGATTAAATATTTGATCTTTACTTCGCTACGATACAGGATATTTTTCTGCAGAGTGATAAAATCGAAATTAATTGCACACAATTTCGAGTATCTAGCCTTTAATACAACGTAAACATTTAATGGTAATGTCGGAAATTCCATTTTAAGGGCAGGAGGTGAATTTAAACTTACGTGATATTTTCATTTAACTTTCATTCATTTATGTTAAATGAACGATTAACACATATTTGGAGAATACCACGCAGGTATAAGAAGCCACTACAAAGCACAAAGTAGATATTGATTACGTACTGAACTCTATGTCAAAAATATATCTCCATTGAAACATTCTATATATTTATATACAATGTTGTGTTTACCTTGCTTTTACCTTAGTTTAAAGAAAATTCTGCCGACGTATCTAAGTGCAGCGATAATGATCAATCACCTGCTGTATACTTTTTCCCTTCAAACCATTTTCCTACCTAAAGAATGGCATGACAGAGAGAATTTAAAAATAACAGCTTCCTCTCTTTGTACACGTAATTCAGTTTCTGTGCGATTACAAGAATTCCGTGACATTGATGAATCAAAAATGATAAACATTCTCTTGTATGTCGAAGGCCACGGGAAGTTTTGTTAGATACATGTACAGAAAAAAATCGAACGTATAAATCTGTTTTGCAGTAAAGTACATGGTGCAATAATTCCACGCGTCGCTTTACATTGTAGGATATTGTATCGCAATTCGGTAAGGAAATGAGAGTGAGGAGACAAGTTGATTTTCTAAATTTGCTTTAGCGAACGGGCAATTTTTCATGACGATTCCCTGTTAACGTCAATTTGTTATTTACTTTGAAATTGGTTGGAATGAGTTGTTTTTCCTGTTTCGGAGTCCTTTATGAGTCCAAACTTGCAAAGACTTGCGACAACCTACATTAGACATTATTATATTAATTACACCGTCTAATGTATGGGATAGATCCTGAATCTCTCCAAATTGAGCATTTCTCTCATTTTTCGGCCTTTGGATAATATTTCGGATCAATAATACGAATGCAGTTATCGCAAAAGAATTTAAACTTAGAAGTGAAACGAAACCACTCGAGAGACGAAAAATTTTCGGAAGTTCGAACTCGAGCCGAATCGTCCGACTTGTTCGATATCTGAATGTGTCCATGCGCGAATGCACTTAGACACGATTTCGCTTCAATGCATCCGATTATACACGAATGACTAAGTTCTCAGCAAAGTTAAGGAAATTTCCGTACAGTCGGTGCATTATGCTTCCCTGCCCGATTCTGGAATTAGTGCAAGGGGTTGCATTTCCCCCTAAGCTACTATTCCTAAGTACAAGTTGCCGAAGATGGAACGATGCCTAGCAACAATTATAACACCAGTAATAACGATCGTACCATCAACTGAACGATTAATTTTATTTACACCGATAATCTTCCAATAATGTTCTGTAGACGACCGCGGAATATTAAAATCGATTGTACATTGTTATGAGTAATTATCACGACGGTATAATTCTGGATGACCCGTATTCATAAAATGTATTGAAAGTAACATTGAAAAGAGTACACGCATGTCAAACTACGATAAACCAAGAGACATGGTTATAGCATTTTAACTTCGCATTGTGCGTGATTTTTTATTACACGTTTTTAGGCGAATTGAAATAAATGTTCCTAGACAGAGTAAAACATTACCTGGGAAGGTAATATAGTCTCGTAGTTCAGGTTATCGATATAGCGCGAAACGAATTTCTTCATTACAGAGGAATGATAATAATCATTTGTTATCTTAATAATTTGAGTATGAAATGGATTCAGATGCAAGTATATGCAAGAGGAAGTGGTAAAAATGAAATTATTCATACTTAATAGTTTTTAGTTCTTTTATTGTGCACATTAGCTATTTTACCTACACGTTTTACTACTGCCCGCAATTTCAGGTCATCTAAAAGACAATGAAAAAGGGTAATATATACAAATTAGCATTGATTAAGAATACAAGTTAAGTATTGTGTCGTTTAGCTTGCATGTACTCTTTGAATGTCGCATTTAACCAATGGCTTATGATTGTGCTACTCGTTTTCCTAGGTTATTCTTTCCCGTTTAATAAAATTTAACGTTCTTAAAATCATTGAATGAAGGATCAAACAACCAATATTTCTGTTTAAATGCCGTAATATCAACGACACATCGTAAAAATTTGAGCATATATTCACTGAGTATTTGTTTGATTATTGTTTCAATGTTGCAGCTAGTAAAGGTCACAACTATCTTCAAAGAAACAAATATCAAAATCAAAAGGTCCGTTGCCAAGTCAGAATATGTCGACAAAATAATTTAATTCGCGTTAATTAACGCATAAGTTCAGTTTGGCCAAAATTCATTGTAGGGCAAACCCTCAAAGTTTAAACATTTCTCACCGTTTCCTGTATTTAGAGGAAATCAGACGTAATAACGGTGGTTACACATTTATACTTCGCAATACTCAGCTATACATTTAATAACACAAATCCCGTTTCTCAATTAACGTGTCTCTGTGTGAATACTCTAAATAGCACATTCATACAATTTCGTAATAAGAACACAATCAAACGGATCATATCTTTCTTTTTCCACTTGCAAGAAACACGTAATTTGCTATTTCCTCACACCGAACAAAAGATTCATTGCAGTCTTATACGGAATAATGTTGCAATTTATAGCAACCAAAAAGATTTATATGTACTACTGTTGAAGACGCTGAAAAAAAAAACCCCTCTTTAGTCAAAATAAATTTAACCTGGCTCCGTTAATAAGAAAACGCTCCTAGTAAAAGGAACCCCATTTGGAGAGGATTTTCTTTCCAGATAGTTTTTGTTTCCAGTTTGAAATTTCCATTAAAACAAAATTAAGCACAACTTTCCCGTCTAAAAATGCAATATCCGTTAATAAGGACTAGACACTTTAAAACGATCAGCTGCCTTGCGCGTTATATTCCTTCGCGAAACATATTACTGTCGCGTGAAACCCATAACTCCTCTTCCTTTGACATTATTTGCACATGGCCCTCGGCGTAATCAGCATTTTGATTTGCGCGTTGGCGAAATCCATGCAAATCTCCGAAGCCAACTCGTCTGGGCAAAATACTACGCGACGCGAACGCAAACGAACGAGCGAAAACTTAAAGGTGCGTGAAAAGATCACGGAAAAAAAAAAGAAAAGAAAAAAAAACAGGATAAAAAATAAAAANTATAGTGGGCAGATTATTATTTACAGAATACATGGTGGTATGAACCTTTGCGAATGCGTGCGACGCGCAATGCATATTAGTCTATCTAAGGTCTACCGCAAAAACAAATCGCAACCTATGGCATCTAACATAATAATGGCAAGTATCTGCTGACAGAACGAAGAAGTTAATCGGTGCATTGGTCGTGGAATGAATATCAATGGCGAAACGCGGGTACATATTCGTAACTTTCGGCGAACAGTACACGAGAGCCCGTTACTTTCGGATCGGTAACCGCCTCTACACTCGACGTACTCGAACGAATTAATTAAAGAAATGTACAATTGCGACTGAGTGAAAAACGAGCCGACGAGAAAACAACGTAAACCACAAAATCCGATCGAACGACGAAGGGAATCGGAACGCTGCGATCGTGTATTTTTATGCGCGCCAAGAAGTCAGTTTCGATGCTCGGTATGTTCCTCTTCTTCTTCTTCTTTTTTTTTTCATTATATATATGTATTTATATCATGGAAATGTTATCTTAATTTTAAGCGTAACTACATTGAATCGTTATACAGTCGTCGGAACACAAATCGAAAGTTACTTCCAGCTCGTATAATATAACGCAGACTCTGGTTCGCTCCTGCTATCGTTAAAATCAATCGCAACGATTTACGAATGCAATCGCGCCCGCTCGAATTTTTAATCCCTTTTCCCCCTTTTTTTCTTTCTCAGGCACCGGAAACGTTCCAGTCGGTACTAAAAGTCGTGTAATACCAGCCGGGATTACACGTGATATTTAAAACTTAAAACACAACAGATTTACACGGTCGATTAAATCTTATCTCTAATACACATCCAACAAGTAGAAACAGAAACATAGTAGAATCGTGCTGCAGCCCTATCCGCGTAAGTACAAATTTTACACTCCTATGGAAGGTCCGGGTTTGTGCTAATTCACGATACATAAGCATATCGTGGCCGTTAGGTCGTACCGTGCCGGATTTTGGCATGACTTTTTCGTATTCCTTTAAACATTTCAAAATGCGTGGAACTGAGAGAAGCCACTTACGCAGTGTGGAAGCCACTGGGAAACAAATACAGTAAGAACGCCAATTTTATCCGAACACATTGGACCAGGTGAATTACAAAGTAATAGATTTTCCTTAACAATTATCTGTCCGGCCGAGAGTTTATGCATTGTCATAGAACAAAAAAAAAAAACTGTGAGAGCGCAAGAAAATAATTCCAATGAAAAAGGTGTATAACTTCGTCCCTAAGATTTAACGCCTTTAGACTTTTTCTTATGGGGAACCTTAAAATATATTGTGTACACAAAGAAGCACCGAAGTGATAAGACACACTAGTGAATCGGTGATAAAAAGACTACAGTATGCATTGATGCGAGAGTCGCTATCATATGGTTCTTCTTAAGCTTTTTCATTGTTTACTTAAAATTGTGTTTATGATTTCCCTTCGTTATCATTCATATAATTTTTAGGATCATAGTTAAGAGAAATGTTATTTTCTGATGCATGAATCATTAAATTATATACAGGTCAATGAAATTAAATAAATATTGTTACCGTACTAATTTTTTCAATACAGGAAAAATGCGATAACTAATAAAGGTATTGATATTAATCAGTGTTCGGATAATTGGCGTTCTAATGTATATCAATAGAAGACCGTAGATATATCGTCGGTTAAATTATCGTCTTTTCTAGATGGCTGCTGCGCAAAACAATGTGTTCAGGGTAAGTATTACTCAACACTCTTGAAACTCTGGGAAGAAAGAAAGCACAGACATATGTTTCAACTTATTCCGTTAATTTTGCGGGATTCATTTACCATGGAAGCCTAAATCAGGAAACAGTTGAAAACCGTTAAATTTATTAGCAACACTGCGACCTTATCATTGTTGCGAATGTATAATCAAAAAATAAATCAATTGACCCCATCTAGAACGTGGATTCCATCATGAAATTGTCCTACTCAAAGAAACATCTCACTGAAACTGTAGAAATCAAAACAAGATACCATCACATTTTAATAAAAAGTAGGAAAAGGACCAGTTTCTAAGTTTTGATAATCAAAGACATTCCAAAAGATTGTACTGAATTAGAGAAATGTATACATTCAATGTACAGTGACAACAACGAATATGAATAAATGGAAACGATATCAATGCATTTTTCCACATTTTGCGAGTGTTAAAAAAATACACGAATCATTGCAAGAAGACGTACACGGCCTGATACCATTTCTATCTGCAATTTTGAGACCTAATACAAATTTAAAATATTCATTTTATGTTTAAATCCTAGCAGTCACTATTATTCTCACTCATTACAGAAATCATGTCGCGTTTAATATCAAAACATAAAAACTGGCTAAGAACAATACATATTAAAGTATTTTCAAACGAAAACAAAACACGACCGTTCGTTCCAGAACTTCAGTGGAATATCAGGTTGACATTCAAAACGAACACAGATAAAATTCTTGAAAGAAACCATTCGACGAAATAAGAAAGTTCTTCTCAATAGAAAAAGATATCAATTGACACTCTTCCGTGTTGCATTTTCAGTAGCGAGAAGACGACCGCTGTGAAAAATCCACCGAATTGGCAAAATTGCATCGTAGTGACAGGCGTATCCGATTCTACTTAACGCGCGTTTATCACATTGTCTCTGCACTTCCTTTAGTCGTAAGTTTCGAAACTGAATCGCGATAGACAGTTATTAAAACGAAACAACATAGCATACATCATCACTCACGACACAGTGTTTCAAGCTTTCCGAGGTCTAATGTGCATTAGTGAACATTGCCTTTGATATCGTCTATATCAGTAAGCATTAATGGGTAGGTCATACGTAGTTATACTATGTATAATATGACACCGTTGTATATATATAATGGTATAGACCTTAGGTCCTGTAAATAGTCAAAGGCAATTTCCACGTACCACTTACCCACTTTACCAGAGGGACATACAAAAGTACTACATACAATAATGAATGCGATGCAAGGTCTTGCCAGCTCAGCAAGAGATTGCGCTAATAATTTCAAATCTTTTATCTATTTACTCGTATTTGCGTAGATGGAGGTTGGTTGAGTCTAGAATTACCGCTAATAGGCGCTTCTTTTAGTACACGCGCGTGCACTTCTCTCTCCCTCCCTTTCTCACTTAAGAAAGAGAGAGATACGGTTACAGTTATAAGATTAGACATTACCACTAACGTAGTTACTTCTTTAAAAAAAGAAAAAAAAAGAAAATGAAATCGGATTACCTTTAAAAACTCGAGATTACTTTGAAAACTGCTCCGCGGAAACAGTACGTGTTCTTGTATATAATTTTAGTTCGTTTTAATTTGTTTCACTGGTATATGCATCCTCCTACATCGTGTGTATATCGTTTAAATTACTTTATATATTCCTTCGCCTTCCTCTTATTATGCACTTTGCCCTTAGGCAGATTAGGACCATCACAATTCACGATGCAGCAGTGGAATCCGAGAGTCGAGTGTATGGACGTCGTTAGGTATTATTTTCTTCTTTTTCTTTTTTAAACCCCTCGTAGAAATGATCACACGTAGCCAACAAACGTTCCATTCAATTTTGATTATACTGGATTGCGCCTTCGGTCGATATTCCCGGGCGAGTTATACGTATCACATTGTTTAGACATTTGATTCGGGTTATATGTTTTTGTGTTCTTCGCTGTAGAACTTCGACTACTTCCGCCCGATAGCAGCAATCCTCCCATTTCTCGACTCGTCGACGTCCCGAGATATTGTCGAACGGAATCCTCGTGTTTTCAGTCCATCGGCTCAACGTGACCGTTCAATTCCACGAGTAATGTCGGACGTGGCACTGTTTTTTCAATGTCTCTTTACGCACCGACGCACGGATCCTTGTAAATCGATCGCAAGTGAACGGCACACGATTCGGCACGTCACACCCGGAACAATAGTTAAGTCAATAATTTTTATTCGTCGCGTAAACACATCGCTACTAATTGATCAGTCTGTCCGTGTTATACACAATTTACATTCGCGGAACTGTATTTATATTTAATTATATAATTCACCTCCGTGCCCCAAAGACGTAATTCGCCGTTGTATCGTAAGGCGTGCGCGCGTCTATTGTACACACAAGTTTCGCACCTTTTTCCCCGCTCTACGTAGATTTCGTATATAAAACCGAGGACGCCTCGGCGATCAACAGGCGAGACCAACCAATGGATTTGCGGGTATTTCTCCCAATTAATTGTAACCACCGGTTAGTTCGCAGCGCCACTTTAAATTGATTACGCGATCTCAGTCCTTTCCACGTTCACTAGTTTTAGAATTAACGTTTTTCCTGCGGGGATGGATACTGGTTGCGGAGTTCTTTACATTACCACGAGTTCACTCTTTCACTTCCGAAATGGTGTGTATATATATATATCTCTCTCTCTCTCTTTCTTCCCCTCTAACGACCGCACTCTAGTTGTTCTCAAATAAGTTGCAAAAATCACTTCGAGACTGTTTCGTTACTGTACAAATGACGCTAACAATAATTAGTACCTAAAATATTAAGGATAAACAATAGTACACGACATGGCAATTGTTCCGGTGATAATGTCGAAGAACTCGGCAATGGATTATTTCGTACAATGCGTTGGGGACTTACGGGTTCAGAGTCGTTTGATTGGTTAGATAAGATTAAGTTAGTTCCTAGTTAACCATGAGTGTATGCGATTCCATAGGAGCTGCGCTATCGTATAAGGTGTCCGTGTCTTGCGTTGGCTCACCCTGAAGTTGGCATTGGTTACTCAACGTCCCGGCGCCGCAGTCGCAAAAGAATCTGCAACGACGAGATCATTGCCAATTAAAAATTAATAATCACCTTCTAATGTACATTTTTATGTAAATACGCATCCTGCGAATGCTCCCGCCATTATTTTGTCTTCAGATTGAAGAACGTTACGGGATTTATGGAGCTTCGTCATTCGTTGATTGAATTTCGAATGTCATTTAAATCATCAACAAATTTTTCATATAAACCAGAATGTCAGTCGCTTATTTAAAACTGTTATGCTAATAATTATAAGTTATTGAAAGTAATAAATTAAACTATTATAAATAAAGTCTACCGGCCACAGTCCTCAAGGTGTTATAATTAATAAAATAAGAAGAATAAGGCAAAACCGATTTAAATTTTTACTAGGTGAGGAAACATTCGTCACCTGTGAAAAACCGAACAGAATTTCAGATCACTAGGCACTTGTGATCAAGTGCTCATGAATGACTTCTTAATTTTTAATGTACCAATATTTACACAGAATATACACCGTATTTTTTTTCTTACCTATCATGTCTGATGAATTCTACGTCATGTCCAGCGTGACAGGTTTTTATACAATTGACACATATGGCATTCCGATCAGTGGTGTTGCACGTTTGACAGCGGTAGAAGTCGTGCATGGGAAACGAAGTGTACGAAGAGATTTTATACAAGCATTGACCATTCCCCACTGCCTTCTCCACTGCGTCTTGATTGTTAAATATTTTATTACCTGTTTGATGAAGAATAAAATAAAGTATAACTTCACATACCCACGTCAATGTATCAATGTCAGAGATATTATTTCCTTTACGCTAATAACCATTAAAGTTAGATTTCACCTAGTCATGACATGGTGCAAGAATAATTCAAATTTGAATATGTACAACACTCAATTTTTCAGATCAGAATTAATGGTCTTTTCTGAAATTAAGACTACAAGCTGATCGTAGCTGAGATTCTTATTATTCTAATCATTAAATACTTTGAAATGATCTTTGCCTCCTTTTCTCTATTACATGATCTTCCACATGCTAGACAACTCAACTTAAATTAAACTCGGCGGTATAACAAAAGAGCACCTTATACAACGCGAGGGAGTTAACTCATCATTATCACTGAAGGGGGCACCCATTCGTGTACGTTCATATATATTCCTACCTCTAGTTGTCGGCTGGACACCACTCGCTAAACACAGCCCACCAAATCGATTATTGAAAATTTGATTGAACTCCAATGTGGCGGTAGCATTATTAGTAATCTCAACTCCCGCAGCCAGTCCATCAAAAATTCGATTTCTCCTAAGCACCGGATGCGACTGTGTGGAAATGAGCACGCCCGCTTGCGCATTTCGGAATATATCATTTTCCTCCAAAACTCCTACATAAAAATATTAGAAAATTAGGACACTGACATAAACTTCGATAACAAAAAAAAATTTACATTGCATACTGCTCGAACAAAAACCCTGTACCTTTTCCTCCATTAAATATACAAATGCCTCCGTCCCGACCGTCGAATATTTTGTTCCTCTTCAGCGTCGGATTGCTGTCGGTTTTGATCCAAACGCCCGCCATGGCGTTGTCGAAAATCTCGTTCTGTTCCAGCAGCCCCAATCCGCTGTTGTACACCAGGACGCCTCCGTTTTGCCCGCCCCATATTTTGTTTCCTCGTATTACAGGGTTGCTGCCAGTTCTGTTGAACGGAAAACCCCGGAGTTAAAGTAAACTACGAGTACCCGTACCTCGAGGAGGCTGATATCTCACCTTATTTGTACTCCCGAATAGAGGTGGTTAAAAATGTCATTATCCTCCAGCTTCCCGTGACCGTTGTCGTAAAAATAAACCCCCACCTGTTTTCCGCTGTGAATCCTGTTCCTTCTTAAAACAGGCGTCGATCCCGTAGTTATCCAAACCCCGGCCAGGGTGTTCGCATACACCTCGTTCTCTTCGATTAAACCTTGTCCCTTTTCGTGAACATAAATCCCACCGTGCTGTCCATGATGGATTTTATTGTGCCTAACAATGGGGTCCGAGTTCGTCCGTATCTGTATGCCAGCCAGGGCATTGCCGTATATATTGTTATGCTCTATCAGACCTCTTCCCTCTCCGAATATGTATACACCGCCTTGATGTCCATTATAAATCTCATTCCTGCGAATGGTCGGGTTCGAGTTGGACGTTATCCACACGCCGGCAAAATTGTTCGAGTGGATTTTGTTGTCGATAAACTGGCCCAGGCCGTTCTCGTGGACGTAAATTCCGCCGGTTTGACCGTGATGGATCTCGCAGTGCACCACCGTCGGATTGGCCCCGGCCTTCACCTCGAAACCGGCGATTCGGTTGTTGTGGATGTCGTTTGCCTCGAAGTAACCGAGCCCGTTGTCGAACGTGAATATGCCGACGTCGCGGCCATGGTGGATGTGGTTCCGCCGCATAATCGGATTCGCATAGTTTTTCACCCAGATGCCGGCCAGGGCGTTTCGCGAGATCTCGTTGTCCTCATAGGTACCCTGCGCGTAGTCGGTGACGTAGAGTCCGACATTTTCGCAATCGGAAATGTCGCAGTTCTTCACCACGGGATTAGCGCCTACTCCGGACACGCACACCGCTGCTCCGACTGATTGGCAAAACAAACAAGCCGCCTCGATTAGACACCGGCCTGGAGAGATAATTAAAGCCACGCGGTATGTTTACGCTTGACTTACCGACACTCGAACTCCTGATGATGCAGTGATCTACCGTGGGGCTACAATTTTCGCCGACCTCCAAACAGTAATGCTTATGGTGCGGAACCGTGCTCGTGACATCGGGAGTGAATTTTAACGTGAGATGTCCCGCGTAGGCTCTCTTGGCCCCTTCGACGAACATCACCGTCGACTCGCTCTCTCTTTCCAGAATAACAGACTCCGCGACATTACCAGGGGCCGCTCCGATTAAAGCCACATCACTGTCGATCACTAGAAACTCCCCGCGATACGTGCCGGCATGAAGGAACACTAAATGTTGCGGCGCTTCCTCCGACGACTGGGAAGTGTTCCCGCAACAATTCCCCTGGCTACTGCTCGGACTCGTGCTACTGTTTGGAGAAGACCCGCTGCTGCTCCTGTACTCGTCGACGTAATCCAACGCACCCTGCACCGTGTTGAAGTACGGTAGATTCCTCCCTTTCAGCTTCAACTCTTGAAACCCTGGCCTGACGTGCACCCCTCTGTACAGCTGTCGAAAGCTCTCCTTCCATGGGTTTGGATAGTCCGACTCGTCGGGGGATATGAATTCGAACTTGCAGGGTGCAGGGGTGAACAGCGGCAAGTCGTATTCGTAGACTTGTTGGTAAAGCGACTTCCACAGTTCGGTATCGTTAGCAATTACTTGGAATCGTTTACAGACCTGCGATACCCGACACAGGTCTTGCTCCATCAAGTAGCTGAATATTGTGAGAAGTACTTCGTCTGGTAATTCATATTGCAGATAGTGTGCAGCTGTGTTTGTATTTGCACCTGTCAAAAGATAGGTAGACTGTAGTTAAATAAGTAATAAATTGATTATCATAATTCTTTAACGGGTTATGCATGGACTATCCATGATGACATGTCGATGTGTAATTGGTAGACGATAGAATTTTGTATTTCAAGATGTGCACATTCAACGTGTTCATGGAAACCTGAAACTCACCATCTGTAGATAGAGAGCAAGTTCGCCGAGGTCGCTTTCTTGCAGGAAGAGAAGATGAACCAAGGGTTGCTGCGATGCTACTGCCACCGGGTGGAGGTAGAGCAGAGCTCGTGCCAGGTGCTGGGTCCGGATGAGGAGGACTTTTACGTCTCAGGTCATATGGAGAAGAGTGTGAATGGGACAGAGGAGATGGCGCAGCTACTCCAGATACGCTGGGTGAAGACCCTCGACCTCCACTCCCACCGCCTACTCCACCTCCTGGAGGGATTTGATTTGGCGCTGGACATGGTAGTTCGCATGGCTCAGCTAAACAAAATTGTAAAATAAGTTATTACGATCCATGTATTCCAATAAAATATAATTTACAGCATCAAACATTATCAATATTCCAAAGTTTTTATTTTATTGGCACACAGCTTGTATAATATATCACGGTGCATATGTATTTTTAATACAATATGTACTTATTGATGTCCTCATGTGATGTAACGACTCCACAAAAGTAGTTGCTTTTAATACGAGTCAAACTTGAACAGTGGTCTTTTTTCTTCTGTACTTAATTTCAAGTTTAAGTAGTCTTATATATGTTTAGACTTAAGAAAGATAAATAATTCCTGTTATTGACATTATCCGTAAAACATACTATGCCTAGAACATGTAAAAACGTGCTTTAAATACACAGTACAGCAAACATGATAGATAAGATAAAAGTTTATGTATAATACACTATAGTATAAATAACAAAATAGAAAGAATGTTAAAATAGGTAAACAAAGAAAAATGGTTTTACTTAATTACTTATATCGTTCCACAAGAGGCTTCACTAAAAGCGTTCAATCTTCTGAATCTATCTCTTGAAAATTAACTAATCAAATATATCGGCAAATTTGAATTGATTTAATTTTTCATAAACTCTGTAGCAAAGTTTTGTAACATTAAACACTGAATTATACAAAATTTTTATTCTTTGATGCTAGAGATAGAATAAACATGTTTTAAAGAATACTGGTTTGAAGTGTTACCTATAGTTTCTCTGAAAATAGTACTTCCTATTCTTTCAATATGTCTTAATAGAAAATATTTGGAATAACATTAGATGAATTTCTTGAAAACAATGCAACATGGAAAGAATGCGAACACAGCATCACAGGATTTCATTTCAGGATTTGGTTGTACGGCGAAGGATAAAACGGTTCTAAAAATGCAACATTATCAGAAGATGGAATAGTTTATATTTAGCAATAGGGTCACTCCAGTAAAGAAAAGATTATGGAGATTGTGGAGATAATGGATAAGAATTACAGATCCAAAACCAACTAGATTTCAGATTATATTCAAAAGAAAACGTTCTGCGACCTAAATTTTAATAACCGCCTAAGCTCACAAAGTATACTTCTTCAAACATTGGGCCAAAAAATGTATTAAAAAAGATTGATGCCATAATATATATGTAGAGGTTGAAAAGCAGTCAACAATTTCCAAAGACGATCGACGACATTTATTGAGCCTGCAGTGAAAAAGGTTGCTCCTAATTTCTAAGTATTTAATAACAACAGTGAGTGCATCCTAAAGATGTATGAAGTTGATTCGCAAATGCTTCCTAAAATATGAAAAGGATACGTACATCCAGAATTATACCCTAAACTTTGAATGCGCAAAGAAGAACAAAGGGATAGGAAAGAGTCAATTAAACGAGCAAGGTTAACAGAAAGATATGGCAATCCTTTCTTTCAGTATTTACCGTTCCAACCATTTTTGGAAAAAGGAACACGGATCCCATGAAACCGAAGCTTTTATTTTTACTGATCGTGGAATCTTGCTCGAAATCCCACATCGAGTGACCTAATTTTCAGAAATCCTTAGGGGAAAATGCCTGAGCGCATTTTCCTGGATATCACATCTTGAAATCTTTAAAACTGAATCTTTCGTCAATGGATTAAACACGTATTAAAAAAAGTAACAATTTAATGATCAAACCTAGAATTCTCGACATCACGATGTAAGTCTTCCTCGTTCTCTAAGCATCATCTAATAGCAAAATCATCTAGAATTACTCGGGACAAATTTGTAACTGCACTTTGGAGCACGAAGAGCCGGCCAGGCTCTTTGGACATTGCACCTGCATTCTTATATGCAACAAAGTACAAAGGGATCCAGAGAGGCGAATAAAGGGACTAAGACTAATATAGATTATCAAAAGATCTAACTTGTCCTTTTGTATTCAGGGATGGAACCATCTCTGGTATGGACACCAAGACTTACGAGGATGGACCTGAGCACAAACTAACCGATCCAGCTGTCGAATCTCTCTTGGAGTCCCAAACCAGATGACCTAATTTTTGAAAACCTCCAGAGGACGGCAGCCTTCCGCTCCACCTTCGACACCTCGTCTCAGATGCTAAAAAACTCAATACTCCCTCATCGAGGTGGAATTTCGGTAAAAAAATGACAATCCGAGTTACAAGATAGAGGGACGCTGGTCGGCGCCGTAGCGAGGACTCTCGCAATTTCCGTTAGATCGGAATCAGCGCTCGCAACGAAGCCGTCATCCTTAGGTGAATTTGGGGAGCGCGTCGCGGAGCCCGCAGGATGTAGGTAGGACGTCGCAGAGACATCGCGTCGGAGTCGGTTTGGCTCGAAAGGACAAAGGGCCGGGGAAGCGCAAGTGCGGCAGAAGGGCCTCGGTCGTCCGCTCGGGGAGTCGGCGGTCCCTTTGCGATGCGGGGTTAGGGCCGACCTTGGAGGGGACAGGCCGCGAGACCGCAGCAGAGGAAGGACACAGGTGAGGAGAGATCGGAGCTTGGACGTCGCGGAGGACTCACCGGAGGTAGTCCTGGAGGGCAAGGGGATCCGGTTGGCGCCTTTCCTGCGGGATCTTCTCACGTAGCTGCGCGACGA
Source organism: Orussus abietinus (assembly GCF_000612105.2). Classification (NCBI taxonomy): domain Eukaryota; kingdom Metazoa; phylum Arthropoda; class Insecta; order Hymenoptera; family Orussidae; genus Orussus; species Orussus abietinus. Next base: position 41,393 of record NW_019394681.1, read on the forward strand.
GGTGAACGAGGCGCTCGGCATTTTGGGCGGGGTTGCTGGGCTCGGCGACCGAGAAACGCTCGGGGAACTAAACACTAAACAATGGCGACAGCTCGACCGAGCGCAGCGGCCATCTTCTCATCGACGGTAGAGCTGCCGACTGGTGCGCGAGCGCCAATCGGATGAATCGGTGCCCTTCTCGGCCCTGCACCCCCCGCCCCGGGCCTACCAGCGCGCCTCCAACACGAGCGAGCGACGTCGGTATGGAGTTATGGAGACCGCGAATCCGGATACTGATTTCCACTGCATTTCCGCGATCCTGTCATGCCTCGCTCTGTCGGCGGTCTACGTCGCGAGCCTCTACGTCTGGAATTCGCCGAACATCAGGTACGTGGACTGCGGGAGCCTGGATCGACCGCCGAAAGCCCCCGTGGAGCCGCGTTTTGCACAACCGACGTAGGGAACGCGCTCGAGGCTGTACGCTCGCCCCTGGCACCTCTGGATCGCTCCCTTTTGGCGACCGGAGATCTCCGAAAGCGTACGCTCGCCGTAACTGTATCCGACTACGATTCACCCCGCGAGACACCGGGAGGGAGCGTGAATGGCCGAGACGCGACAGTAGCGGGCTGAAGCGGTCATCCGACGAACTTCCGCGGCTGAACAGGCTCCATCTGCGCGGCGCCATTGCAGCAGCGGCGGGTGTACCTCTATTGGCTGCTCTACCGAAATCGATCAATCGGAGGCGAGATCTATCGAGGACTGCCAATCCGTAGGGGGACGACTTTCGACCGTGGCGTGAGATTCGAGTACCGATTTCCGAGATTAAGTGGCGGGTTACTTTGAATCCTCAACGCCGATTAAATCGTGTTAAATGGGGAGGGTCATTTAAATTAGTAGCGGACTTTGATAAATATATATCGATTCAATTCTAAATTCAAGGCATATATTACAGAAATTTTCTTGGTCGTTTTTCAGTGATCATCCAAGCACGATAAAGAGAAGGTTTATTAGTGTTTTCATTATGTCATATATTTCTCCCACGTTCATGTACTTTGGGATGAATGAAACAAATTTACAGAAGGTATTTATATAAATAAAAATACTAATAATGCTGGAGTGTCCGATAAGTTGACGTGCATTTTCTTAATTCTTAAACTTTCCCAGCCTTCACCATATAGTATTTATAGTAATACCACTAGGATAAATCTATGTAGATTATTAATCGCTTAACCGGTAGTTCAAATAAACATTTGAACAATGTGTTCAAATATTAAAATATTATTACTTGCAGTGGCAAGTAGTCATAATTGTAATCGATGACAAATAGAAACATTTTCCTTGGGAGTATAGGTAGAGTTAGATTATCTACCACACTTGTTTAGAAGCTTAATATTTCTGATTTTTCAAACAATGCAAAACCATCGGACATTCTGCATGCGTATTAACAAATTATTCTTTAAATAAGAAACAAATGCATATTGCCATATTGCATAATTCTACATATTTTAATTAGTTATTTACAGATTGTTACAATTCTAGGCAACAATTTGGGAGCTGTTAGGTTTAAGGTGGTCGGGTCTGCTTCAAGCAATCGTGATCCCATGGATCCTTACGATGATTTTATTCCTAGGACCATTATGCATGCAGGGTCTTAATGGGTTGTGGCGATTATATACTGGTTGGTACAAATATTTTTAATATTCTTACACACTAGTCGATCTTTTGAAAATTAATTTCTTTTCGTAAACAAATGATCAAGTCTTTTTTCGATTATCTTTAACACGTGAATTGATGAGGTTATCCAAAAAAGCAATGCTGACTATTGTAAAACCAGCGATTTTTATTTTCTCCTAACAATATTGCTGGTTAGCTGCAAATCTGTAAAATAAAATAATCTTAATATGTGGTAAATAATAATTCTAACATATCATTTACTTTTGTAGAACCGATGTACTGGTTAGGCAACGCTAAGACGTTAAAGTGGTGGAGAAATCAAGTGGTTGCTCCTCTATCAGAAGAGTGGACATTCAGAGCGTGCATGCTGCCATTGCTCTTACAATGTTTTGCCCCAACAACTGTCATTTTTATATGTCCATTGTTTTTTGGATTAGCACATTTTCATCATATCATGGAACGAAGAAAGTTGGGGATACAGCTGAAGCACGTTTTGGTTATGTCCTGTAAGGAGCTTTGGAATAATACAGTTCTGAGTGAATATTTAAATGGATGCAGTTAAGAATAGGAATAATGGTGTTTATCTAATTTAGGTTTTCAGTTTGCCCAGACAACGATATTTGGAGCATATGCTGCTTTCTTGTTCATAAAGACTGGTAAATGAAATTACTTTATTATTATTAAATGTAAAGTCTTCTCTCATATATATTTGCTAATATACAAATGGTACTCTTTCTTTCTCTTGGGCAATTTCAGTGAAATTCTTCAAATATATTCAACAAAATAATTTGTAAGAATATAAGTGGGCAACTTGTTATTTAATTACTTTGGGAATAAGAGTGTAATCAATTTCATCAGAGTTCTTGACTTAATGTACTATATACTTAATGTAATATTATAGAATCACTGTTTTGTTCTTTCTGGATATGGAAATTTCTAAATTACTTCATTAAATGAGGAAATGTTTAGAGTCCTCAGCAATATTCAATTGGTAAATTAATTGATTGATTTCAAAGTTCATTAAAGCCACAAACTTTACTTGTTATATTAAGTATATTATGTTTTACAGATCATTTTTAGTTTTGATAAATTGGAATACCTATTGTCTAATTCCGCATTAGACTGTTGGAGGCAATAACATAGCAATGCACACAGTAAAGCGGTATACGTCCTAAGTTCTGGGCCTAAAGTATGTGATTATTTTACAGGTCATTTAGTAGCACCTGTCGTTGCCCATTCATTTTGTAACCATATGGGTGTCCCCAATGTTATGGAAATTGCCACATACAAGGATCCATTCAAGAGAGTTGGGCTGTTTTCCTTGTTTGTATTTGGATTACTAGCGTGGTGCTTCTTACTTACACCTTTGACGAATCCAACGTTTTTTAACAATAACTTATTCTGGCACAAACAGTTGCTATGAAATGTTTAACTTTATTATCAATAATAGAATGAATTGAGGATTTTTATTATAAACTAAAAAATTGTATTAGGAATAATGATGCATCTGCATCGCAGGTGCTCCTAGCTCTTCGATAACTTGAATAATTTGTACTTCTATAAAAAATGTATCACTTTGATCACAGTTCAAACCATTCTTCTTAGGCTGTTAATGTTGGATACGCTTTGTCTACAACGTATAGTCCGTGAGTTAACTAATATTACTGATGTATTTATAGTTATGCGTATTACTAATTATAAAAGTACCGTAAAGCCTCGAAAAAGTTACACAATCTTTTTTGTGTGTAATATCGAATGTCAAAGAGTGCGTTAGAATGAAGATGATAACTGAGCGAACCGGAAACATGCCAAAACTGACGATTTATGACTCGCTATTAGCGATTAAAACATTACTTGTTATAACATTGTAACGTTAAGAATTTGTACCTTATTCTATTTTAAATATCTTAAAACAGAACCACGTCTCTATATATATTTAATGGTATCACCTGTCAGAGAATCAGAGATACCGATTATGTACTTCAGTACCCTACACATGTGTTTGTACATATGTAGCGTAATATGACAGAACTAGAGTAATTCATAATGAGATATGTAATTCTGAGTATATAATACTCAGAAACGGTTTTATATTTTTAATTGACTTCATTCTTACTTCTAACCACCTTTTCTGTAAATCACAATAACAACAGTTACAACAGTACGATATTATATTTTAAACATTTGTATTCAGCGCAAACGTAACAAAAATATATAAGTACTTATATTTTAGAATAGTTTTGCAGTTTTTGACCAATAAGTCTTCATGCCTGAAATATGCTTCGACCTCTGACAAAGCCTCTTACATTCAATGAAATAGGAAGGATGAGTACAATTTTATTACTTAGGTTTAAAAAGATCATAGCTATAAACTATAACTTTCTATATTAATTACTAAGTGCATCGATATTTCTCTTTTGAAATTCATGAAAACCAGTTACAACCTTTTTTTTATTGAAATAGTAAGTATGTCTAAACACTTTTCTGCAATTTAAAACAAACAAGTGTTTTAACTCTAATGGACATAACATTTTTGAGAATGTTCAAATGACTTTATGATATGAACATTACAATTGATTTCGTACTTGCAATCGTACATCATTTCTACACAAAGCGAACACCTAGCAGAGACAAAGAAGCTATACCAGCTGCTTGTTAAAAAAAAAAACTGCTTTATGAAAACATGATCTTCACATTCGGACAAAAACTCGTATTTTTTATATACATAAATGTATCTACATTAATTCTTTAATAATTAGTTGCATTAAAAATGCAATTCCTTTACACATCTTGCATAACACCTATTATTCTATTCCATATGTACAAAATACACTGTAGACATTCAAACAATGTTACAAATATGTACAAAAACTATAAACAAAGCAATGCTGTGAAAATTACGATTATAGGTCGTTGAATCGAAAATCTTATGCTCTAAATTACGCATTACAACCAGTCACTGAATTGAGCATTGAATACAACGGCTTTTGACACTCTGGAGAAAAACTGTTGAACTAGATATTATTTAATTTTGCATTACTAATGATACAGTTGTTTATTTTATGCCCTCATTTTTGTTTTCTTTCTTTTTAATGAATCATTGCTTTTAATAATTGCATTTCACTAATATGACAGCTTAACATCTGTATTACTATTTTGTTTGGCACAGGAAGTTTCTAATTCAGTTTACAGTCATTTTAGAACATTGTAATAACATCTAAAATGAAATGTCGTAACCTTCAATTTTAAGAATACTATCGTGAGCATTTTTTATGTTTTGATATGCTATATCCCGTCAATGCAAAAGTTCAGTTGATTGGATTTTCTAATTTGTATCTTTACATCGTTTCCATTATAAAGTACAATAGTAAAAGAGTTAAATTCGAAGTATTTGTAGGTTGTCTGGTAATACGCTATGCGTTGGAGTCTTTACTCTACGCTCTAATAAAAAAATGACTATTTTTATTTACAAATAATACAAATTGTGCACTTTCCCCTTAACACTTGGCCCTTGCAATAATAGCAGCAAAATATTTAGAGCAAAGCGAATCATGGTTGATAAATAAATTTGAATGTCAGTTCTGAGTCTCGTAAAGTCCTGAAGAAATATCAGCTGCGAATGCATGACAGCATAGGACAATACCTTTTTCAAGGTTGACTCGGGCCAGGAGCTGGTTCAGCATTTTGAGATTGATTCAAAAAAAGCACATTGCTTGCCTTGAGTCTTGGTCCTGCTGCGACTAGTGAAGGACATGGGCTAATACATGGTGTAGAGCAGTGGCTGTTGCTTAAATCACATTGGTCTAACAATTTCCATAGTTCTTCTGGGGTTGGTCCACCAGGTGCTTCTTTGGCTAAAAAATAATTACTCGTTATTTTATTACGTTTTACTGATGTGCTACTGATTTTTTTTATTTACGGACTTTCATAAGAATTCACAGTAATAATAAACATGGTAAGTATGATGTTTAAGCAGGAGCAAAGTGCCTAGTTTTCTCTACTGTTTCGATGATAAATAATTAAGAAGTGAATTTACCTGAATCCTTTTTTGGAGAGGGATTTAAGGCTGTAGTGAGATCCCACATTTGAACGGCGCCGTTAGAATGCCCCGTAAAAATGAAACGCCTGGGTCTTGAGCCCATTCGACTGGATCCTTCACACTCATGGACACAAAAGGAACTAATTACGCTGCCATCCACAGATTGAATCACGCAAACTCTTTTACCATTGGAAGCTAATCGTACGAAGAGTTGATCAGTTTCTGGTACTACTTTTTGTACAAAAACTTGCTCATCATCCTGCTCACCAAAGGGCCCTGAAAGTATAGAAAAAGTCTTATAGTTTTATAATCCCTATACAACGATTTCAAAGAAGCTTAATGATCCAAATGTTTCTATATCAAATCAGTTATTCGATATATTTTTTTTAGAAATAAACTGTTACTTAATACAATAATTTCGTCAGTGGGTATAAAAAAAAAAGTGATAACAGTGAAAATAAACCTTTGAATAAGACAATTCACTTATTCTTACGTACCGAAATCATTTCCTACGCTATAACTAACGCAAGGATCAACTGCGTCTAAAGATACTATTTTAAAGCTTGCTTCAGGTGTGGAACCAGGTTGAGTTGAGATCATGCCACGAAACCTCCTTACAGCCCAACTCCTTACGTGGTTATACTCTGAGCAAACGGATACCAAATATTTTTCGGAAAGAGTCACCTAGTACAAGATATATAAAGTTTGTTAAATTTTACAACATATATATAAAAAAGTTAACACATCCAGTACAGATAATGGTGATATTGAGATAGTATTATGAAGCTTCAATTGTTTAGGTTATTTACTTTTGTGACACTGCTCTGATGTACCGTGAATGTTTGGAATAGTTGAGGCCCATGACCCACAGTTTCTGGATGCTGTACAATAACTCGTACACTTCCTGATTTTGTTCCATATGCTATCTCAATCCAATTTCCACACAGACCTGCAATGCGGGATAGGAAATCTTCTGATGACAAAATGTCATTAGTATTGTATACAACATGTAAGAAGTAACATAGCTACAAAAATCATGAGGATAACATGAACGGAGTGTGAGGGCAATTGGTAAGTATTACATACGAGCATTACGTGAATTTTCTAAACGTTTATTATACATACGAGTAAAACCTGCGTTCTAATAATAACTATTAAATAGCTAATAATACATGCATAGCTAAATCGAAATAAGTATTAAAGTATCTTAATATTCTGTTGAAATTATGTGCTGACAGTTACTCTAGAAAAATGAAATGCTTCTTTCTCTCAATTTGTTTAAAATGCTATGTTTGCTAATAAGCATAAAAAATTAAATATTAATAAAAAGCAATTAAGCGTTATTCATAAAATATCAATAACAAAATTTCAGCAAATAGTCAGCACAATTTCAGTGGATCGTGAAGTATTTAGAAACGTATTCACCAATCAAGTTTTACTCTAAGTTTGATTAAATTATGCAAAACTTTGTTAAAAACGTCTCATTAATTCGTAAAACGTCATTAATGGCATTTTTTAAATGGGAATGTTAAAAAAAAGTATATTTATGGGCAGTTATACATCTGATTAGAATGTATTTGAATGTGAAGCATTGAAGCAAGCGAACGTGCAGGAATCTTAATAAAAAATCATTGTAAAATTGATCTTTTATAGTTAAAGTAATAGTGTTAGTGCTTGCAGTTATTACAGATGACGCGAATCTTTCCAAAGATAACAGAGAAATCCTAAAATTTTGACGTTTCAAAAGAAAATGACTGTACAAGCAGAAATACTTTTGTTGTCTATTACCTTCCCTCCCCCTCTCAGATGCTGGCATGGAAAATAATGCTATGAATAGGGAGGGCAAGCAGGGAGCGCTAGTCATCGACCCGAATTAACGAAAATAAAATTTGAAAGGAACTATTGCATGAGGCAAGAATTATAACAGGATTATATCAAAGTGGTACACATGATTTGCATCGGTACAACTGGATGCATAATTGTAGCAGAGTGCAGCTTGCCATTGAGATCCAAAGCCACGATACACATGTACGTTGTTATGTCATTGTAAAGACAAAGCCTTAAACTACAATGTGATGTGCGTGGGTTCACGAAAACTAGGCCTCGGGCCTTCAATATTTGAAGAAAATGCTGGATAATAACAGTAAGGATGGGGAAACTTACAAACTTAAACATATATATATGCGTTAAATGCGTAATGTGAAAATGTGGTATATTCAAAATTGACACTCATTTCAAACAAATTGACTCATACTTGCCTTGTGCTATGTATCCAGTTGTACGGTAAGAAATCACAAAGCAAAAAATGTAACGATAAATTTCAATTATTAATCATTATAGGATAATGATCCTAAATTGTATATGTATTTTGACAAAATTGCACGATACTGATATATGGTACCTATAGTGAGTGATCAAGATGGCAAAGCGTGAACACATTTTGCAATCTGACAGTCATGAATGAATTCTTCACGATTATCGGGCCGAATAACAAGGAGAAAAATAGCGTGGAAAAGTAGTGGCTATAAGTACAGGAATAGTTGTCAACTTATGTTGAAAATTATATATTTGCTAAAGGCTCAATTTAACAAAGTAAAGCGTTTTTTATTAAGATTGACTATTTTGCTGAGAATTTTGTTCAGTATTATTTTTCTGTCCACTTTCCTTTCTATGCTGCTTCACAACCTTGCATTTGATTACGATTATTAAAGAGAAATGTAAAAATATACGTACTTGTTTTTGGGGTTAAATACACAGATATTGCAGTAATAGGATCATGACTTGGATCGCGGTACAGTTCAGTTACAAGCAAATCATTGTCCTTCATTCTAAGAGGAAATTTCTGCATATCTGTAAATAATTTTGCACACAAATTAAAAAATGTATAATTGTTGTAAAATACTTAATCAATTTGTTACCATACCTATATAATAAATAGATCCATTATTGCAACCAAGTAATAGAAATGAGCCAGCTGTATCGAAGGATGATATAGGCACTACGTCCTGTATTTGCCAATGATGTGTCATGGCATGCCATACTCCAATCTTTCCAGTTGGAGATAGAGCAACTAACTGACTACCGATGAAAAACAAGTATTCGACACGGACATTTAAATTAAATGTGCCAATGTTAGTTTTTATGCCTTCTTCCGATACACTCCACAGGCGTACTTGACTACCATACGAAATGGCTACCATTTTACCATCCGTAACAGAACCCAACTTAGCATTGACCGCTACTCGTTCAATTATCGATTCGATATGTGGGCTTGTAAAAGCGTGCTGCCATCCTGACGAATCTTTCAAGCGATAACATGTTATAAAATGAGCATATGCAATAACTATCCAGTTATGATGTGCTTTTATGATTTGAACCCTTAGTGGATCTACCCATGTTGAAACTGCAGTACAAAAGGTCTTATTATGACACAAGAATTAGATATAGTAAAAAACATATCATATATAAATAAATTACCTTGTTGAGGGCCAAACACAAGACTCACATCATTTTTAAACAACTTATTTAAGTCTGCTGAATTATTTCTGACATGCCTTAAATCAAGGGATGGTGTGCGAGAATGTGGTAAGCCACGTTGTGAAACACGATAATCAAGTGAAGAATTCCGAGCATGTGTTGGTAATGATGATTTTTGGTTTTGTTGACCTAACAAACAAATTTAAATATGTTAAATTGTTTAATATAAAATATGAAGTGTCCATATAATTTAGTTTATATTATAGATTTTCCAATAATGATATAGAATAGTTTGATTTCTTAAATCAGTGTAAAGCACTCTGTATACATTTTTAGTTTATAGCATTTAGAAACATTATAAATTTACCAGTAGAATTAGTGCTTTGGGTAGAACAATTGCTGGAAGTATTATTAGATTGAGATGTAGTTGGAATATCTCCCCTAGTGACTGGAACAGGACCACTAACAAGCCTACCATGAACTGAGACATCGCTAACGCTGGAAGTTATACTCAGTGGCTTTTGTAATGGTATGCCTTTGAAAATATTAAAACAATAATGAAAAATTAATTCACAAACTGCAATAGGTTATTTATATAATAAATTTAATGCGAAAATAGAACTTACATGGAGGTGGCAAACAGCCATAGAACAAGACATCTCCACAGGATGATTGGGATAGATCCTCGCATAGCATCAAGCGTTTAACCAAAGGCGTTATACCATAGTACTCGGCTTCGTGTCGGAGCGTTCTTATGTCCATGTTTCTTAGATCGATATCTCTAGTTCTAAGATAATTAAGAATAATAGAAAACATTTTTGGGTCCCTATCTATGAAAAGTGCTCCATTTTCGTCTCGTCGGCTTGCAATACGATTGCTTAAAAGAGCAGTGAAAAACGAGTCCGGTATCCATGTCAATGTCTGTCGGGATGTGGAAAACCTGTAGCACAAAAAGAATAATATGGTTAATCGAAAAGATACATTGTGTAAATATGTGGATACAAGTAATATATGAATACCTGGTGCCACCCACGTTCAAGTGAACTATGTCTCCTACGTTAAATGAATGTGAAACAGCCATAGTTACCAGTATTATCTACTTTAACTTTTTGACATTTCATCCCCTAAGAGCGCCGCACTTGGGAACGGAATGACGGACACGAAAAACGTGTATATACATACATACACAACGATAGAAGTACGCCGGCTACGATTTCACCGTCGCGGTTCGCTGATCTACCACTTTCACCCAAAGGCAGAAGCGACAAATATAAGGTGCACTTTGAGTGCGTTACTCGTCATCTTTCATCGTTCTCCGTATCCTCCCGCTATCGAAACATGGCTGAAGAAAACCTTTCTATCGTAGTCAGACTACGAACAACTTGAAAGAAAGTAAGCTCAAAAACAAATCTTAGAATACTAAACTATTTTCGAAATGAAGGTAAAAGAATAGTTCCATCAACGTGGCGCTATAATCGATAGACGATTAACTTAGGTCGTAGCAGAGGTCATAGTTTCACTGAACGTGTCGTGCATTACACAGAACATAGCGTGTTAATGCATCGAGGATGAAAAACCAGTCAGAAATGACACACGGAATTAGACCCAATTCTGATTGATATATATTTTTTTTGTTAGTTTTCATCCTCAATGCATTGCGACGCGTTGACGCATCGCGCTCTATGTGACACTTGATGCGCTGAGTGGAACTCCGGTCTATGTGAATACAAGATTGACAGAGGACGATGCAGAGATGAGTTGGGAGATTGCTCACGGGCAGGGTCGCGCGATCGCACCCTATGCTGCCCTCTGATTTCGTACGTTAGCTTTCACCGTTTTTTGCCCCCAAGGGCGGCGCAACGAATTTCTGGTAGGGGCTCGCGCACTCGCGATGGCTGTGACATCTACTAGTTGCCGTTGGCGGCTCAC
>NW_019394682.1:0-57929 GCF_000612105.2 Orussus abietinus
AACTTTTTGTCTTGTTTGAGATGGGAACGTGCTGGCTTGACGTCAAGCTAGCACGGCCATACTGAAATTTCAAATTTCGGAAAAATGGTGGGGGTACAAAATTAATTAATTCAGCACAAAATTAGCACATAATTAGCACATAATTCCTCTGTATTCAGAAATCGTGTACTGGGGTGTTGCCGTGCTAGCTTGACGCACCTCAATTATTCCTCAATATGTACCTGTAATCGTTCAAACCACGAAGTTGTATAAGGAGGCAACACCAATGGTCGGTTTCTATATGATCTTATGTTTATTTCGGCAGTTCCATTTCCCTCAAATTAATCAATTATTCCTCTACATGTACCTGTAATCGTTATCCCGCGAATTCATTATTCTAACAACTGTTTAGGACCAGCGTCGCCATCTGTGACATTTAGCTGCAACTGAATCATTCCTCTAAAAACACGTGTTCGCCCCGAGACAAGCCAACATTCTCTTGCAATCGTTGGTGAAAGTATTTTCCATATTTTCCCATCTGACTCTGTAATATTCCATTTCTACAATATTCTAAATTGTTCAAGCTAGGTCCTAAAACTCTACATTTTCGATTCTAAGCCTCCAAGAAGCGTAAAACATCGATAACATACACGGACCACGCCATGTTGGTTCTAGTGCATGATAAATAAATAAATTTTGTATTAAAAATGAAATTTCATGACTTTCAGGACCTACCTCAGGGCTTCAATTTTCACATGGTATAATTTGTAACGAATCAATACACCCAATTAGGAGAATACTTTCACCAACAATTTGATTTCTCAGGTATATATGTATAGGTAATCAAACGTACAGATGTACTACCTGTACGGATACCTCGGCCGCGTAATGCTAATATTTGATATGAATACGATATTCATTTGTCGCTTTGAATATATGGAAATGAAGGGGGCCACTATAATGGCACTTCGTAAAAAATCGTCGGTCAGGCGGAAGCCACTATAATGGCGTTTTGTAATTAAAGGGTTAAAACTCATGAATTTTTAGAAGCTTCCATTATACTCTGAGTTACATGGAACCGTGTAGAAATCAGATGGCCATAAATGTTGATTCTTTTTTTTATCCACGTAGGAGGATGCAGCTAGGAATGTAGAACGTTCGTATACTCTCTTTGAATTTCTTCCCCGTGTGAAAGGTAAGTATTAAAATGTTTGGATTATTTTCTATTAAAAATACGCGAATGTTTCGCGGTAGCGGACCGAAAATAGATTTTTACGGGTTGGACGTCGGAAATATTCCGACGTCGAGGGCGTCCCGATTGACTATTCATGCCTAAGTAACGAGATTCGCGTATTAATGCATGTAATTGGTAAAGGAGGGAGATACCCTCGGGGGCGTTCGGAATGTTTTTTCTTCCGCCTTTTAAGAACTTCCGGCTTAAATCGAACAGGAGGCCGGCCATGTTATCAGGGAGAAACGCCAATTATACTTTAACCGTCGGGAGTCCAATTTGTGGGCGAAGTTTCAAGTGGTCGTGAAGTTCGAACGATGGGTCTCCTGGACAGGCGTGCCGTAGTGGTACACTTGCATGACGGAATAACAAGAATATTCCGGATACTCGTTCCTGAGGGGTACGTTCGAAGGAGCGGTCGGGAAGGTCCTGCCGGTTGAAACGTTTCGCAGGAAATACATCTCGCGGGCCATAAGAAAAACCCCCCTTTAACTAAATTAACCCGGCGGAGACGCGTATGTTCATTGCCGTCTAACTCGCGGAGGACGTTTTAATTGCCGCGTCCAAGATTACTGCACTTATCTTTAGTAGTTCATCAGAGACTGCCTGAATTATTCGAAACGATTAAGAACACTCTACCTAAGTGCCTCTGGACCGAGCAAAGTTCCCCGGACATTTTCCAAGGGCCGCGCCCATTCGATTCTTTGACTTATAAACCCTTGCTGGATAAGGTGAAGTGAAATCCCCTTCAAATCAGTCGATTCGAATACAACACTTTTTTTAAGGGTATTAGACCAAACTGTCCGAAACTTTGATACATCACTCGTGATCATCTAAGAATTGTCCTGACACATTCAAAATTTGGATTTTTTTTTTTAATTTGTTAACTGAGCCCAGATCTGAACCAAAATGGCGTCGAGCTCCATCATCATTTCCATCAATATGCAATTCTCGAAGGCTCTGATATGAGAATCGAAAGGGTCAGGACAATTTTACGACAATTTAGAACACTCTGGTAATCGATAAACTCGCATTTGAACGAGATAAAAGCAAAAAAAAATATTGTATGCGCTTCTACGCTAAAACGATGGTAATACGAGGTTTCGGAGTGAAAATTTAATTGACCTGAAAATCACAGATGGCGCAGGGTGTCCCTCTGCAGTCAATTAGGGCCCCAGAAAGCATGAATCCAGAGGATTTCTGGAGTTTTACTTCGATTTCTTGATATTTATTGTGCGAAAACGACAGATGGAGTATGCCATTTGGTACGATATCCAATATAATTCGACATAGCTGTCAATACAAAAACGAACGTCGGCAACGGAGGCATTTAGAAAAATCTTCTTTATCGACGTCGATCAAGTTCTTCGACGTGTTTCACTTCACCTTAAACGGTTCGCAAAATTGACACCTATCGCGCAATAAGGACAAAGAAGTTTATACTTTTGTCGTGGGTTCAAGCCACGAGCTCTCATCGGGGAATAAAACATTCGACAGGAAATTCTCGTCGCCAAGTGAACCCGGAGTAAATGTCGAACACGGCTTATCGATGACGTCTGGGCTTATCATAGACGATAGGGTAAAGAGACGTGGATTAAGGACTTCGACGTCGGCGATAGAGCCGAATATGTCTCACGGGTCGTTCTATGCTTTTTTTTGCGAAGCTGGTCACGTAGATACGGTAACAGAAAAAAAGAGTATCGATGGTTTCGCCTACACACGGCCAGAAGAGCACGGAGGCGCGTGTATATATACGTATGAGGATTGAAAGTGGATTTTCGAAACGCAATTTCCCGCGCGAGGAAATGAAGCGCATGCACGCGCGCCACTCGTCGTATGAACGCTCGGAGTCCGGCTCGTACGTTGAATATTAACGCAAGTAATCCAATCCCTCGGGACGTCGGCTATGCCGAGGAAGGACGGAAATTCGGAATACGAGTCGAGTCGAGTTTGACGCGAGCTGCGGTCCAGAACGGACGGATGTCTCCTCTCGAAGGAGCCACTGGAGGAGTAACTCTTGCCAAGAGTTCCCACGTCCCCTAGTCTTGACTCGGAGTTCGATTTTTGATTATCAATCATTTGCAGTATTAAACATGGCTCGGATAAGAGAATATCGTGGCCGTGACTCGCGTTGAAAATGAAACTTCTATGATAAAAAAAATATTAGATATTATTAATCATTTCTTGGAGCCAACGGAGGAATAACTCTTGCCAAGAGTTCCCACGTCCTCTGGTCCTAACTCGGAGTTCGATTTTTGATTATCAATCATTTGCAGTATTAAACATGGGTCGGATAAGAGAATATCGTGGCCGTGACTCGCGTTGAAAATGAAACTTCTATGATAAAAAAAATATTAGATATTATTAATCATTTCTTGGAGCCAACGGAGGAATAACTCTTGCCAAGAGTTCCCACGTCCTCTGGTCCTAACTCGGAGTTCGATTTTTGATTATCAATCATTTGCAGTATTAAACATGGGTCGGATAAGAAAATATCGTGGTCGTGACTCGCGTTGGAAATGAAACTTCTATGGTAAAAAAATTATTAGATATTATTAATCATTTCTTGCAGCCAACGGAGGAGTAACTCTTGCCAAGAGTTCCCACGTCCCATAATCTTGACTCGGAGTTCGATTTTTTGATTATGAATCATTTGCAGTATTAAACATGGCTCGGATAAGAAAATATCGTGGCCGCGACTCGCGTTGGAAATGAAACTTGTATGATAAAAAAAATATTAGATATTATTAATCATTTCTTGGAGCCAACGGAGGAGTAACTCTTGCCAAGAGTTCCCACGTCCCCTAATCTTGACTCGGTGTTCGATTTTTGATTATCAATCATTTGCAATATTAAACATGGATCGGATAAGAGAATATTGTGGCCGTGACTCGCGTTGGAAATGAAACTTGTATGATAAAGAATTATTAGATATTATTAATCATTCTTTGGAGCCAACGGGGAAATGACTCTTGCCGAGAGTTCCCACGTCCCCTAGTCTTGACTCGGTGTTCGATTTTTGATTATCAATCATTTGCAGTATTAAACATGGGTCGGATAAGAAAATATCGTGGCCGTGACTCGCGTTGGAAATGAAACTTCTATGGTAAAAAAATTATTAGATATTATTAATCATTTCTTGCAGCCAACGGAGGAGTAACTCTTGCCAAGAGTTCCCACGTCCCCTAGTCTTGACTCGGAGTTCGATTTTTGATTATCAATCATTTGCAATATTAAACATGGATCGGATAAGAGAATATTGTGGCCGTGACTCGCGTTGGAAATGAAACTTGTATGATAAAGAATTATTAGATATTATTAATCATTCTTTGGAGCCAACGGGGAAATGACTCTTGCCGAGAGTTCCCACGTCCCCTAGTCTTGACTCGGTGTTCGATTTTTGATTATCAATCATTTGCAATATTAAACATGGGTCGGATAAGAGAATATCGTGGCCGTGACTCGCGTTGGAAATGAAACTTGTATGATAAAAAAAGTATTAGATATTATTAATCATTTCTTGGAGCCAACGGAGGAGTAACTCTTGCCAAGAGTTCCCACGTCCCCTAGTCTTGACTCAGTGTTCGATTTTTGATTATCAATCATTTGCAATATTAAACATAAAGACAATTATTGAATATTATTAATAATTTCAAACTTATACCTCCTATCGTACCGTAAGAAGTTTCACTTCAAATAAATGACAAAGGGGGGTGGAATAGAATAAATAATAGTAGATGATTGTACCCGCGATCTTGAAAAGGTGGGCAAAACTTCTATCTCCAGTATTAACTTTATGGTACATACGAACTCTATTCATTAAACGATCACAAACTTACTTAAGGGTTGTTGAAATCCAGTGAATATCTATTTATGAGACAATGTACACGAGAAAAATGACATTATCAAGAAATCTCGTTTCTACGGAAAATGTGTGCATTATTCATCGAATTCGCTCCTCTTCGAAATGTGCTTTGATGTAATGGTATAATTATAACATTGATTACATACGATACATGTTCGCATTTGTCAACGCTATTCGATACGTTTGGCTGGGAGATCCAGCGTTTCAGTTGTCCATATTCCTGGACTAGGAAATGGAAATCCTGGATTCAAAATGACATGGTAAAATTACTGAATTGTTACATATTTGTATAAATAACATTATTATTTACAAGTAAGGGGCGGTAAAGGAGCCTAAGTGAATTTAATTTAAAAGAAGAATGAGCATTAATTGCAGGTACAAATTTCCTCGATGCACCGAGAAAGGGATGCTTTATGAAAATCAAAATTGAAGGGAGCGTACGGGTGTCCGGAATCGCATTACCGTCGGGGCCGAGCGAAAAGAGAAAGGGGGGAATGCGATTATCGGAGAATTCGAGATGGGCACATACTCGAGGTCACAGATTCCTCCACGAAGGGAAGGGAAATTAGTCGAGATACGTGGCGAACCGGAGGGTGGAGAACGCGACAGGATGTTGCGCAGGTCGGGTGTTTCCGTGAATGTGAAAACTCCCCGAAATTTGGCGCACTTCGGACCTCCGATGCTTTCGTGGTTGAAATTCTGATGCACCTCGAATGCTCCAAAAATGCGGAATCCGCTAATTATTTGCGACCTTCCGGTATCTCGCACGAAGTGCAAAAATGAGAACGATCTCATCCACGCAGTGGACCTCCCTCCGAAACACTTCTTCGATACTCTGGAAATTTCAAAATCGATCGAAATTCTTTTAATGTATTTCATATGTGGGGAAATATTCTTAATATTAATCGCATTTTTTACAATGAGCATCTTATCCTGAATTAATTCATCCTTAGTAGCACAAAAGTATTTCTAAATATTTATTTGTAATCTTTGCTAAAAAACTCGAGCAACTGATTTTATAAGATGTCTCGTAGATTTCATTTGGAGATATGTAAAATATTGGTTGAAAATCTCATATTTAGTTTCAATAATTTATAAACATATAATAAGAATCCGTTTTTTACTCTACGATTATTATCGGACACTTCATTTGGTATCAAAGACACGACAAATTTGTGCAATGTCTTCGTTCCGCTGTTTCATTATGAGAGCAAAACATGTGATTTTTATTTTAAATATTTTTAAAACGTTTGTAATATAATCGGCAGATAATATTGAAAAATATTTATATTCAAATGAGACGAAATGTTTTATATGTTCATAAGAAGAATATTACAAAAGCACGAGGAGCTAATATAATACAAATATTATACAAATAATATTCTAAAGTAAATGTTTCGCAATTATTTAAAATGTACGATATTCGTTAAATACATAGAAAATATAAGACAAATATTTTATCCTACTAGGGATCTGTTAGATAATATTAAACATAGGAAAGTCAAATATATGTTGAGAAACGGCCTGATGTCACTCGGAATTTTTTTCGTGTGAATAATTTTGTGATATTTTGTATGCAGTTGCTTTTTCCTTTCGTTTTTGGAAGGAATTGATGCATATGGAATAAACGGAACGGAAGTATGGAGGAAGTGGTGAGGAAATGCAAATAACCGAGATTACGCTAGGCTCGAGCCGATTAGCAAAGCAATTTATTAGAAATAAAAGTGTCGTCTAAAGCTGAACGATATTTCGCGACGACGTCCGATCCAGTCCTGGACCTTTGTTTCCCTTTCATACATAACCGTTAATCGACCGCCAACAACCGTTCGACCGAGAAACTCGTTAACGCTCGTCACGACGTAGATTTTCGTTTCTGGACCCGGCATTTGCAACATTGCGAGACTTGTTGAATTCACCTGTGCACGCCTTTGGGAAGCTTAATTCACCTTGCTATCAAAAATGCACCAAAGACGCGCAAACGAATGTAGAAATCCCAGTAAAAACGTCGCTCCTTGACCAGCGCACACCCTTAACCCTTTGGCTATTAAGAGCGCCTAAAGGTGCCCGACGTTTGGTCCAATATTGCCTGCACGGTCAGACGAATTTCGCCCAAATGTCGAACTGGCTCCGCGTTCAAATGGTTAAAGTGCAACTTCTACGTTAAACAGAATTATTATTAATTATTCTTAAATATTATTTCACTAAATACCCCTACGCACCCAATATCACTTGTTTCGGACATTAAAGTACTGACGCACAAAGGTGAATATAAACAGTAATTAAATGAAAGCAATTAACATAAACGTATGTACCAATTGTTTTAATACTAACGCACAGGGATAAATAGAAGTGGTAATGAACTATAAATAAAGAATTAGAATGAGATACCAATGATAATGACCAATGATTTTAATGCTAAGGTATCCCAGGTCTCCCTTTCCAAACTGATTCGCTTTAAAATATGTTGAAATAAACTGAAAAATAAGAGATACGTATTTTTTTATCTGAGGAAACACTCTTCAAGGGGGTGAAACAGCCCTTCGAAACGAGGGTATCGAGCGCCGATTTCATCGTTTTGCATATATGTACGTAATCTCTCCAGATCAAATCACTTAAAATATTTATGTCACAATGAAAAATGTGAAACCGCAATTTACATGACTTGATTAAACGATTCCAAGAGATTAACTACCCTTAAAACTTGTACTTGATACACGAATCCATGAAAATCGAAGCGAAATGTAAATTAAAAGTCTGGGAAAAATATGTTTTATAATATAAGGAAATTAAATTCCCATGTTTCGGGATTTTTTCGAAGAATGACATTTACAGGTAAACAAAGCCTACACGTCTCTCATCACATTCCTGCAGGAGAAATGTAGTGTATGATAATAAAATTCGTTAAAAATAATTAATTATGGGTATGTTATTTTCGAGCTGCCGTATTCATCTCTTGATTCTTTAAAGGGGTGAACCATCCTTCCTATACATGACTGAAATTGTGCAATTTTTGAGACAAAATGAAAATTAAAAAATATATGTTGCGCAATATAAGAAATCTAAATTGACGTGTTTTGGGATTTTCATTTCTCATTGTGGCGTACATATTTTAAGTGGTTTGGTTTGAAAAGATTACGTTCACATATAGGTATGTGAAACGATCAAATCTCCGCTTGCCCCCCTTATTTTCAAAGAGCTGTTTCACCCCCTTAAATTGTTTGTCCGCCGATAAAAAACAATACGTATCTCTTATTTTTCAGTCTATTTTAACATATTTCAAAGCGAATAAAATCAGTAAGGGACATCTGGGGTACTTTTCTTGTTAGGCAACGGAATAAAATTTCATATCAAAAACGAAAACGTCCACACAAATTATGTTGAAATTAAAATGCGAAGATAAACGTAAATAGTAGCCATAAAAAAGTAAGGGAGAAACATTTCACTTTTCGATATGGTCCCCTTTCATGACATGCGAACTTAGGCGTACTACAGAGCCATAAGAAGTTCTACTTCCAAAGCCGAAAGAACATAAGATTTCATTCTGAAAAACGAATGAACGAGCCGTAACATTATTTTTACTCCATACTAGCGACTTTTCCTATACCATCACTGGCTTCCAAATACCCATTTACGTGACATGTTTCCTCTCTTCCCCTGTTCGCAGCGCACCGCGAAGACTGATCAACCTAACCTCTACAGAGGCACGATCGGTGAGTAAATCATACCGGCGTCGGATATTAAAGTATGCTAAAAGAATCTATATCGCCACCTGTTCCGGTAATGCACTCATATGTATGTGTGGAATATTCTAATGCGAGTTCCGATTCATAATGCATCAGAAATATACCATTACCGGGCATGCGCCTCGGCTCCTTCGATCATACCCAAATTTCTACCGGCGAACCTGAAACTTGTCCATTACGCGTTACATCGTAGGCATAACGAGCTCTTTTCGAAATCCGACACTGATTTCATGACAGCTTCAAGTATCATACTCGATATCACGCTCCGCCACCGCTGCATCGATAACACTCATTTGCCTAGATTTTGTGCCAAGCAAATTGCTCGGTCGTATCGATTAAATTTACAACGTGTAGCTCCATAAATGCATTTTCCACAAACAAGAAAACCGGGATCTTATCCCTAGTAGCATAGAATAATTTCTAAATATTTGTTTGTAATCTTTGCTAAATATCTCGAGCGACAGATTTTTTTAAGATTTCTTGTAGATCTCATTCGAAGATATCTGAAATATTTTTTGAAAATCTTAATGACATATTTAGTTTCAATAATTTATAAACATGTATAGAAATTATATTTTTTAGTTTATGAACATGAAATAAAGAAAACATTTTTTACTTCACGACTATTATCGGACACTTCATTTGGTATCAAAACGCACAAGAAATTTTTCTAATATTTTCGTTCCGCTATTTCATTATGGGAGCAAAAAGGGTGATTTTGATTTTAAATATCTTTAAAACGTTTATAATGTATTCGGCAGATAATATTTAAAAAATACTTGTATTAAAATGAAACTAAATGTTTTGTATATCTGATAGAAAAATATTCTAAAGTAAACGTTTTGCAAATATTCCAAATGTCTGCTAAATATTTACAAAATGTACGATATTCGCTAGATATGTAGAAAGTATAGGAGAAAAATTTTGTGCTACTAGGGATGATACTGCCATTGACTTTGGGTCGATTTATCAATTTTACACGAGGTACTAAATCGGGTTAATTATTATTGAAGAGTAATTTGCAACGTTCCGTATTGAAAGCATAGACATACTTTTGTGTAGGCTTTATAAAGGCCTTTTATTTTTCTTTCTACACCGAAGATATAAGCAATAGTAGAGGACAATAAACGCGAAATCACAAAGGGGTAAGATGGATGCGGACGTACGCGTTAATGCGAATAAATGACTGAAGCAGCCGCCTCTATGGTGGGCCATTACTGGGAAAATTAGCCATTGTGGCCCGGCCCATATCCGATATGGCTAACTGACGAAGGATAATTTACCTACCGCCTTGCGAAAATCCACAGAAACTCTCGTCCCGGCTAGCTGGCCAGGAAATTGTATGTAATCAGTCTGGACGATGCGCTAATCGCGGCCCAAAGACTCCGAAATGTCCACACCTGCCTTTTCGCCCATCCACCTCGACCCAATGTGAAAATATTTCGATTGTACGGTGTTCCTGAAAACCAGGAAAATCCTCCGAATTCTTGATAGAAATGGTGTACGCCCATCTAGACGTGACCAGTAATTCCATGGGCTCGGGCGACTACGAAAAACTGCTAAGCGATAAACCGATTTTCCACTTCTGCTTTTACATCGGCTTGTCCTTTGCTCGTTGAGCTAGCAAATAAACCGAAAGAAAATCACGCATACGCCCCAGAATTTATTAAGTACGTTATTCGTCTATTCCGATTACGTCCTAATTTATCAGACTTTACCTACTTACTCTCTATAGTAGATAAGTCATTTATTGAACTATTAAGAGGGTATGAAAGGCAGTAAGAAATTTAATCGACGTCGATAAAATAAAATTCATCTATACCCTTTTTGGTGGTAATGCCGTTTTGAATACTCAAGTGGGAACATAAGCTGGCGCGTTCCATTGCCGTCATTTATATTTATGTTGAAGTCTTTTATGATTTTTTTATAATTATTGCATAAGAACAACAAGTGGAGTATGCCATTTAGTAAAATGCCCAATATAATTCGACCCAGCTGTCAATATAAAAACGAACGTCGGCAACGTAGGTATTTAGAAAAATCTTTTTTACCGACGTCGGTCAAGTTCCTCGACTTGTTTCATTTCACCTTAAGGGTGGTCACTTCCGGGAGTTGGAATATCCGTGTCTCGGAAATCGAATTTTTTCGTCCTATCATCTTGATACAAAATTAAATCCATGTCTATCCAAGTGCGGGCAAACTAAGATAATTGAAAAAGTGATCAATAATTATGATACATTTTCATTGGCTAGAGAAGCAGTGATATCGGAGACCGAAGATACGGTTTTCGATATCGAAAGACTAATCGCTCTCTCCCAAAATTCATATTTCTGGGAAAGATGTGCATTCGCAGCACCGACTGTACCGGGCCATCGATTGTCGCGAATTGAAAAACAATTAGTGAATTGTGATGGTCGCCCTCGGTACTGTTTGAACATTCTACCACCACCATTCCGCAGTACGCAGTCCTCTCATCCCCTTCTACCGGCGACCAACGCGGTACGCACCCTCGTTCAATCCATTGCGTTCATTTGCATGCACACACGCAGGGGGTAGCCGGGGGTGCAGCTCGCCTAGAAAGAGATTCATAAGGAAAGAGAAGCCGGAACGGTGCGGAAAGGGAAGGATTCGCGCGAAGGGTGCGAAGGGGAAGAAACCCTTGGCAGCGGGATTGAATCGGCCCGAACGAAGGGAAACAGAAAAAAGGAAGCGGGTCGGTCGCCCTCTCCCTTTCCGCCTTCCTTTTTCCCAATTCACCCCTTCTTGGCCCATTCCTCGGATAACCCAATCCGTCAAGATAAGTCGACCGGACGCCGAGATAATTCGGTTATCCTTGACAAACCTGGCTCCTCCGCAAACCTCGGGGGATGTTGGCCCAAAAGAGAGACTCGGAGTCTGTCGGACTTTCTCGAAATGAGGAAGCGTCGAAAACAACGATTACGGAATTAAAGGAAAAGGTAAGGGAAGTGTACCAGTGGCCGAACACTTAGGGTAAAGTGAAACCCCCTCAAATCAGTCGATTCGAATACAACACTTTTTTTTTTCAAAGGTATTGGACCAAACTCTCCGCAACTTTGACACATGACTCGGGATCATATAAGAATTGTCTTGACACATTGAACATTTGGATTTTTCGAAAAAAATTCCTTAACTTAGCCCAGACCAGAACCAAAATGCCGTCGAGCTCTCATATTTCGATCAATATACAATTATTGAAGGCTCTAATATGAGAGACGAAAGGATCAGGACAATTTAACGACAATTTAGAACACTCTGGTAATCGATAAACTCGCATTTGAACTAGATAAAGGCAAAACAAATGTTGTATGCGCTTCTACGCTAAAACGATGGTAATACGAGGTCTCGGAGGGAAAATTTAATTGACCTGGAAATCACAGATGGCGCAGGGAGTCCATCCGCAGTCAATTAGGGCCCCAGAAAGCATGAATCCAGAGGATATCTGGAGTTTTACTTCGATTTCTTTATAATTATTGTACGAAAACGACAGGTTGAGTATGCCATTTAGTACAAAAGCCAATATAATTCGACCCAGCTGTCAATATAAAAACAAACGTCGGCAACATAGGCATTTAGAAAAATCTTCTGTATCGACGTCAATCAAATTCCTCGACGTGTTTCACTTCACCTTTAAATGCCGTTCAGATTTAAATCAAGATTAAGCACATAAAGACCGATATGAGGTACAGATGACTTGAATCAACGTAAAAAACAGAATTTCTAGTTTCCAAAACACATGCTATATATACGTAAATATTGAGTAATTTATTATTTATGCTGCGAAGACGATGAAAAAGTCGAATGAACTAGTGTTCGAACAGTCATTATTTATGGAATGCTTAATAAAAGGAAATATTTAAGTTAGTGTTTGGCAACTAGGACGTGTTCGACCACTGGTACATTTACCTTACCTAGATTTGACGCGGTTAATTATTAATGCTTCTTTTTACTTGAATTATAAACAAAGTAAATAAGCAAAATACTTCCACCCGCAGTATACACGTTTTGCCCTTCCGATTCAACTTTTTGCAAATCATGGAAAAATTCGATTTGCAAATATTTCATTTGGCACGCAAATTTTTGTATTATCCCTGCTACTGTGAAGATTACAAAAAAAAATGAAATTTACCCGTCATTATTTTGCCCTTATGGGCAAATTATCATTGGAGAAATAGTGTATTACCCAGAGCTTTAATAGTGTACATGGTTTCAACTAAACTATTTTTTAAAAACAAATACCATTAAACATAAGCGGTGTATATACTTGTATCTACAGAGAGGACAAAACTAATATTTAAAGATAAAAATTCCTAGAGGTAAGAATAAAAGCATTGAGCAATTCAGATTTTTTTCTCAAAAGAATTGTCTTTCTTAATAAATAAAATTGATTATGTTTATTCAACATTAACGAATGCGTTTCAAACGGTATATACAAGAATACATATCGCTTGTGTTTAATAGCATTTATTTCTAACAAATAGTTTAATCGAAATCACGTACGCCATTAAAGCTCCACTTGCTCGTTTAGTTTGTTTATAATTCAGCCAAAGAAACGATTAAAAATTAACTGCGTCAAACCTATGTATCCCGTTATTACTTCCGGTCACATTCCTCCGAAATTCCACGTTTAATTTATTCAAGTACCAATTTGATTTCACCCCGTTTAATTAACCGCAACGGTTAAGAGCTTTTGCGACATGTTTGGATACCTAGGTACTTATTTCTGTAAACGAGGCCATTGCGAAAAAGCCGTCGAAACGTAAAATTGAAAATGCATTATAGAGGTACTTTTGTACAGTACGAAGAATGGGAAACGTGCCAAAATTACTAACAATGTGAAAATTGATCGGGATACTGAAATTTGCATGCGCCTCGTTTGTTCGAAAACACTCGCTTCTTCTCATGCCCTTCCGTTCGAAATTCACCTCCCTGTAAACTAGGAATTAATTTTGTACCCAAATAACGAATAACCCGTGTGTCTGTTTATTATTTATCGGCACTCGTGTGTATTCAAAGTCAGTCGTGATTTATAAACGGGCAGAATGGTGCAACTTAATGGCTTATTCAAATGATATATCGAATAATATTTACCTCCAATTGAGTGATTACTGTATTCATTACGTTTTGGCGACGATTCAATCGATCCTTCTCGCGTGATATTTACATATTAAACAAGTTCTTTTTTATTGAATAGCGCTATTACACGCAAAAAACAAATTGGTTCATCGAACAATATCGTTTGATTCGCTGCATTTGGTTCATTTAATAGAACGTTTCGGTTCTGTAAACCGAATTTTAGTTCACTTGACTAAATTCATTAGCTTCAAACAACTGAAGTGTTTCGAATAAATCATTTTGGTAATTTTAGAATAAACATTTTGGTCACACAAACAAAATGTTTCGATTAAATGTATCAAATTACTTTAATATTTGGCACGATCTAACGCAATATTTTATGTAATCTATCAAAAGTTATTAATTAATGAATTTTGCCATGTCAACCAAATACTCAGTTGCCTATATAATAACCATATGATATGATTGAATTGATGTTAGTGATTTAATCTAATATTGTCCTGCGTATAAAAATCAAAGTCAACCGAGCAATTAGGGTTTTATGTCATTGGCGCAGATATCTGTAATATTTTGAAGAGAAAAGGAAAAATGTTACAAGTGGATCTCCTTTTTTCCCCTTCCGGAAGTCGACTAGCCATTGAGATAACTCGGTTATCTCGAAACCGTGGCTCGTTCGCAAATCTCACGGGATGTGGGGTCCAGAAGATCCCCAGCTTCCGAGAACTTGATCGAAACAGCCTGGCATCAAAAACAGCCCCTAGGGAATGGAACCTCCCCCTGAAATTATTCGAAAAGTCTGTCACTGACTTATCGACCTGCGATTCAAGTTTCCTCGAGATTATTAATCATAAAATATATTAACGTTCTTCTCTACAATTCTATTAATCTATCTTACACCGTTAAAAAAATTCATACACTTTTAGTACATAAGATTGCAATAAAATTCAGAATTTGACGTCTTAATAGAGAATTAGTATATATTTATTATAAAATTCTAAGTAAATTTATAATTTGATAGCATCGCGTTGTAACTTTGTGAAATTGCGAGGAAAAATTATAAATTTGATAGCCGAAAGTCATTTAGTACATATTGTTTGCAAATTTGTTAGATGGGTTTTTAGTTTATAATCGTTTACGTAAGTTAATTTTTAAATAAATTTAATCGAGTGATGACAAGTATCGGTGGTACTGGCGGGGCAGCATTGTTGCGAGATTGAGTCCAAGAAGTATTTAAATAATATTTAAATAAAATGGACAGCGTGACTCTTGCTCGTGAGTTTCGGGTTCAATACCCCAATAATTGCAAAAAGATTTTTTCGGCGTTTAAGGCAGAGCTGCCTCTAAAAACGTACTCGAACGTGTCCGGAACATATGACAAATTTGTTTGTCTGCAGAAAAATGTTTAAAATCAAGTATTTATCAACACTCATGTCTAACATATGTTATAAATTTATGACACATATGTACTACATTTCTAATATTATACATGTTATACGTTTTATTTACAAACATATTATGAATTTAGTATACCTTGACTGAATAAGACTTCCAGCAAAAATGTTATAAAATTATAATATTTTTTTTAACAGTATAGTTCTCCAAGCGAAACCTAAGACGAATTCATTGATGACGGACATATAACTTGCTTTATTGCAAAATATAATCCCATCGTAACATCTAGTCCAATGTAATCGCAATTAGTATATAAATGTGTTAATTGGAAAAGGTTCTCACTTATAAAGTGTCTAAATATAAATTAATCCGGGGGTTCCGAACTACTTTATGATTGAATTAAATTTATTTTCATGAGAGAGGAGCCACTTGAACATTTCACGAGGCCTCAAGACACCTACCAACTTACTTGACAGTCGAGTTTTACTATATATACCTTCCCCTCGGTGAGCCGATCATAAATCGAAAACTGTGACAAGATAATTAAGCGGGGACAAGAGTTCCTCATGCGCTAGGAAAGGAATCATCGGCCCTCGTTAGTACTTCAATAATTACAGGAAAGCACGGAGGCACAAAACCGCTAGAGTGCTTAGGATTGTCATGTCAAGGGTGCAGACTTCCGAGAACCTCCAGTACGTCATTACTCCGCATAATTATCGTAGAGTCGTAAGACACGCGGAGCATGAACGAGTGCGGAGGCTGCTTCGTCGAAATTATATTTTTTCCCGACGCTTGCGACGATTTATCAAGCGAAATCGCGCGAGACATACGGGACCACTGGGACCGACACGGAAAATCTTGTTAGCACCGGAGAAGAGAAACGGAGTCACGAAATTCCATTCAAAATGTGAATTGAACTCTTTTTCCATTTCTGTCTTTTTTTATTTCTACCATGTTTTCTTTCCGCCGAGATAAAACGGTAATAAGTTATTCCGGATTTCCAGTGTTTGTCATCGAATTTGTGCATCACCATATGAACTGGTATAAATGGACTCAGTTTTTCTTCATAATTTAATTTTTTCAAAGTGCACCGTCCATCTTAATATGTATTTATAATAACAAATATTTAGCGATGATTTAAATAAAATGTTACTTTTCCCCTACTCGCAGAAAAATATTTGATTAAAT
Organism: Orussus abietinus; assembly: GCF_000612105.2. Classification (NCBI taxonomy): domain Eukaryota; kingdom Metazoa; phylum Arthropoda; class Insecta; order Hymenoptera; family Orussidae; genus Orussus; species Orussus abietinus. The sequence goes on from NW_019394682.1 coordinate 16,493, forward strand.
CGATACGATATTTTTGTTTGTTCAATCGTAGGATATTGTTATTGTATAGAGAATATTCGATTGACTCGACAAAATTCATTGGATAATAAGGCTAGGTTGATTATAACAAATACTGTGGTAGATGACGCCAAACATCGAAATAATTAAGCAAAATGTTTAGTTTATTGACTAAAGTATTTGTTTAAATTGACATAATGATTTAACCACACGCTTTAGTTGACTGAAGCAAGTGAACAATAATTCGGTCAACTCAAACAAACGATTATGGAAATGAACGAAATGCAGTCAATCAAACAATTTTATTCAATGAACCAAATTTTTTTTTTTTCTGCGTGCGTCAATAAAATTTCACATTTCCATGGAACATCAGCATTTTTTGCAATTATTGAGTTTTTCAATGAGGTATTAAGTGGCTTTACTGGATTTCTGCCCATCAAGAAGTAATAATAATCCTCGCTTATTAATTTGCGAAAATTCAACATATCGAATCAACTCTGCCGCCGAAGGCTATCTCTTATGTACGGATAAATGTATAAATGTATAAATGAATTTATATACATTTCTCAGTCCGGGTCACTGATCAAAATTCTGTTCTGCATAAAACGATCGGCGACTAATTCATATTCATTGATCGTACGGAGGGCATTTTATTCGTAAAATAACGCCATACGCACTTTTATTCGTAGAATAATATTGTTTACGCTCCAGCGGAATGTTCACTCGTACAAACACACTGCAGATATCAGGAATTCCCGTAAAACAAAATAAATTCATTTCCGAGGAAAGAAAATATAATTGTTTACAATCACACAATTAATCAAGAAGCGAATGTAACCGATATTTTTTTAGGGAAAAGTCAATATGGACCGGACAGAACGATATTTAAACTAGGGAGATATTTTTAATAAACAATACAGGGTGCTATCATACGTAATAAAAACCTCGAGTTAAAAATTGTTCGTTTAATAATCCATGTTAAAATAAACAAGTGCATCTGCAAGCTCCCTGCTGCAAAATCGATATCGAAAGTATAGACAACAGCGGTCCACCCCAAGTTTATCTGAATTTAGGGGTTTCGTATAAATAAAACACTGTTAGCGATTGCGTCCTATTCTATTGGCCGGTTTTAATAAAAATCGAGCCGGCACAGTTGTTTCTGCCATGTATGTTGAAGCAATTACAGGAGTATGTAACCAGCTGTATGGCGATAGGTTTTTCAATAACAGGCCTGTTTCGACGAATAGAGATAACATTTCCTGATGGCCAGTCGATTATAAGGGGAGGGAGGGAGAAAGGAGAACCCAAAAAAAATACGATTTTCACAATCGCTCCGAGATATTGGCACACCGAAAAAATGGATCGCATGGAATATTAAAAAGTATTACTCGACTACACACGCGTCATCCATTGAAGCGGAACTCTTCATATAACATTACACTGTTGGTACCCTACTTGATTTCATATTAAAAAATATGTACATATAAAAGTGAGAGAATTATATACATTTTTCAAAAGAAATGCAAACTCGGTTAAATATCAATTGAAATTTGAAGAGAAGGAACCACATGCGTTCACTTTATTGAATTTTTCTCATTGGTTCCTGTGATAACGAATTATCCATGGGAGATGGCTGGAATCAAGCGTGAAGAGAATCTACGACCAGAGTCCGTCAGGTGGATTTTTTTATCAAATTGAAATGGTTCATAAACATTTTCTCTCCAATCCCAACATTCCCGAGCATCCGCCATCTGTATTTTCGGTTGCTCTCCTGCCGACAAATCTTGAAACGTATTAACATTGGAACACGCGTTGCAATTCTTATCTCAATTACCTATTGATACAGTATTCCTTTTCAAAATGAGTCCCCTCTCCTGTTTCGACTTTTGTCAACCCTTTTATTTGCTAATCGACATCAAATGGCAATATGATGTCGGCCGATACTAATCTCGGCGAGCCGAAAGTAAATTCAATGGCAGAAGTAAAAACGAACGGGAAGTATATATCCAGACAGAGATGAAGGGGAAGAATTAGGGGGAGGAAGGTTAAAGTGTTTTTCCCCCTTTTTCCTCGGCGCTTTAAACCAGCCGTGCCAGGATAGGAAATAAACGAGCGCGCGCCACGACGCGCGGGTGGATCGGCCAACCCGGGACTCACGCACGCACACTCCCACGGGGAGTTAACAACGCATTTTAATGGCGTTTACTAATTTGGATTTATCCCCCCACTGACCCGCCGGCTGTCATTGCTATCCGTTTTCACGAAAAACACCGGACTTTCAGGGATTGAAAGCACCCTTCCGCCACCCCGCCCCGCACGAGGCGATTTCGGAGCGCGATTTCCCCGGCCCATCGCAGATCGACGCGGCTCCTCCTTTTTCCTCCCGAGGACGTGAAAATCCCGAATTTCGTTCCGATACAGCTCCCTCAGGACTCTCGACTTTTAACCCCCCTCCATCGTTTAAAGCCCCCTCGATCGAGCCAAGGATTTATTACGAATTGGAGCACTTAGGGATGAGTGACAGTCTCTGTGCTCCATTTCGTAATGTACTGTGCACTCGTGGATTTAATCGCCTTCAATTTTTCTTTTTTATGATTGCAGGAGCTGCTTTGGGATGGATCGGCAGTGGTGAAAATGAGTCAAAGGGAAAAAAATCTGGGATTTGAAACTCCTGGTTTCTTTGATTTGCTATTTGTATAAGATAGGTGTGCCAATTGTTGCAATGTTCTTAATAAAGCAACCTTTCTTAAACTCGTCACTTCGTCCTCTAGGGCAATTTCAATTAGAGATAGACCACTCGTGTAATTTAAACATTAAACGCTACATGGGATGAGTGACAGTCTCTGTGCTCCATTTCGTAATGTACTGTGCACTCGTGGATTTAATCGCCTTCAATTTTTTTTTTTATGATTGCAGGAGCTGCCTTGAAATGGATCGGCGCTGGTGAAAATTAATCAAAAGGAAAATAATCTGGGATGGGAAACTCTTGGTTTCTTTGATTTGATATTGGTGTAAGGTAAGTGTGCCAATTATTGCAATGTTCTTAATAATGCATCATATTTCTTGTTTATTTTGCTGTTCAAAATAATTATATTCCTTTTATCCTCAGTTTATCAATTTTAAAGAAACAGTTTACTATTACTTTTACATTTCATAATTCGATTTTTAACTCTTACAATGTAGACAGATGTATTGTGTACATAATTAAGTAACGAAACATTGCAAATTAACTTAAAAATAATGTCTTAACATGGCAATATTTAGCGAATCTATCGTAGAAAAAAATAGCCGATATAAATCGAGGTTATCGAAACTATTTTTCATATAATTTTTACGTCACTACCCTGATAAAAATAGATGGAAATTTACATACATTTTTACACACCTCATCAATGAAGGTTTACATAGAAAAACGTAAAATCGAAAAATTACAAATTCGAAAATATATAAATGCACGTAACATTGTATATTTACGGTATTAATGCATTTTTACTTGAATTAAATGTAATATTACGTTATAATTTTCTTTAACTCAACTTAGATGCCGAATGTAATGTTACAGTAACAATGCAATTTTACTGCAATTTATTGTGGCATTAAAATAACCAATGATTAAGTATGTAAATTTGCAGAGGCTTTTTTATCAGTGTACGTGAATGACTTGGTTTAGGTACGCTACCTCTTTGAAAACGCGGAAACTTTAAAAATCAGTAATGGAATCATTAAAACCACATCCTTGTATGATAGGTCCGCTATGGTTTATTTAGTAAGTACGGTCCATTGATAGCACAACCGAAATCCGAGCATTCATGCTAGCCATGCGTATAGCGAATATTCTAATTTCCCTCGAGCGTGTACCTCGCCCTTTAAGGACATGCATACGCAATGGTAGAAACGAGGGGAGAATGAAGAAAATAGGAAAGCTACGCAGGAAGGAACTAATTGTGTTTGCGGCCTCGATCCTCCCTGCAAAATGAGAATTAATGTCCACGAACGCGGTTACCTCTGCCGTTCAGTTTGATAAGTCATCTGCACACGATTCTCGGATTTAATTACATCCGCAATATTCTTCCAGAATTGTCACAAGGGCACTCTCTTTGCGAGGGTGAAATTGAGGAAATTGGCGCGACGAACTCCTCGCCGAGCGGAAAAAGATAGGATAAGGATATTTTCCTCAAGATGTCATTTGCATATTATGATATTAACACAGAAAAGGCACGGTAAGTCGAAATGTAAATGGATTGGAAAATGAAACGCTTCGCATTTGACATAATAAAAATCTTCGAATGAATTTACGAAGAGTCATATTCCCTGTTTAGGAATGATTTTTCGCAGGCTTGGAGACAAACTTCAGAATGTGGAATGGAAAAGGGGTAAGTAGGGGACAATAACTCGGTAAGGGTAAGTCGAAATGTAAATGGATTGGAAAATGAAACGCTTCGCATTTAACATAATAAAAATCTTCGAATGAATTTACGAAGAATCATATTCCCTGTTTAGGAATGATTTTTCGCAGGCTTGGAGACAAACTTTAGAATGTGGAATGGAAAAGGGGTAAGTAAGGGACAATAACCCGGTAACGGTAAGTCGAAACGTAAATGGAGTGGAAAATGAAACGCTTCGCATTTGATATAAAAAGAATCTTTGAATGAATTTACGAAAAATCATATTTCCTGTTTAGGAATGATTTTTCGAAGGCTTGGTAACAAACTTCAGAATGTGGAATGGAAAAGGGGTAAGTAAGAGACAATAACTCGGTAAGGGTAAGTCGAAATGTAAATGAATTGGAATATGAAACGTTTCGCATTTGATATAAAAAGAATCTTTGAATGAATTTACGAAAAATCATATTCCCTGTTTAGGAATGATTTTTCGAACAATAACTCGGTAACGGTAACTCGAAATGTAAATGGAGTGAAAAATAAAACGCTTCGCATTTGATATAATTAAAATCTTCGAATGAATTTACGAAGAATCATATTTCCATGTTTAGGAATTATTCTTCGAAGGCTTCGAGCCAAACTTCAGAATGTGGAAAGGAAAAGGGGTAAGTAGGGGACAATAACTCGATAGACTTCAACGACCGTTCAAAGCCAGTTCTATAAGGTACGTCTTCCTAGAAAAAACCGACGATGGGCGTCGCACTCATTATCGAGCACCGTTGAAAACTTGGCGAAACTGCGACCCAACTGTTTCGGTAACTCCTGCAAAGAAGGCTAATTAAGCCTCCCTTCCTTTTTATTTGATTCAATTAAAACTCGCAGGGAAAACTCCCGACGCCCCTGCTTCACGTTTGATGATCGGTGAGGCCGGATCTTCAGATCCTGAAACAGCCTCCTTTGGTCCTCACCCATAGATCCATTCTTCAAAGGTACGCGACGCGTAAAAGTCTCAAGTAAAATAATTCAAAGCGATCCTTCGTACTTATCTCCACTAATTTCGCCATTTTTCTTACGATTTTTCAAGATTAAAGAACTATCGGCTACGTATTCATCCGCACCTTTACGTGCACTACTATCTAAAACTAATTTTCCGTATAAAGATATGTACCAATGTACCATTATCTTCGAAGCTTCAACAAGGTCTCATCAATTTATCATAGTCTCGTGAGACTCGTCCCTTACCGAATTACCAACACGAAGAAAGGTTCGAAGTTCTAATGCAGATCCAGAATTGCTCATAAAATTTCTACCGAAATTTACTACCGAATAATAAATACTTTCAGATCTTCATGAGAGTTAGGAAATCCATGAAAATTGTGATGAAATAGTTGTAGAAGAATGACCGTACTCGTGCTATAGGTGCGCATTAAGAACCACCCTCGCGAACGCGATCTCTAGAGTGCGCTCCTCCAAGGTGTCGTCGACGTGCTCATGGCGTAAGGGGAATTTTAATCGGGAAATTAAAAGTCCGTAACCGTAATATTTGGCGGCCGAAAGAAGTTAGCCCCCGGAATCGACGATAAAATAAAAGCTTGGCCCGGCCGTCGTTTCGGATGGAGACCAGAGAATGTCGAATAACCCGGGGCACTTTCGCCATCGGATCTTCCAAGGTGGTTGCCTACCTTCGTTCCCTTCTTTCCTCGGGGCTCACTGGTTCTTCGTTAGCGGTTTCGGGGGATGAAGTGCCTCGGAGTTAGCTAATTGGTTGAACGCCTCGAGGGATCTTCCCCTGAATCCTCGAGATATCTAGCCCCGGCTATCCCTTCGCTCGTATCACGATATCTCGGAATACGGAACCAAGTTGCGAAGGAAACGATTCTCTTTTCCCACTAGATCGCATTTCCACGGGTGAAGATTTTCTCAGATATGGTGAGAAAAATAAACATTAGTCGCAGAGGTACTTTTGAGCCGATCGGCGAACTCCCATCTTGAATGATTTTATCATTTTTGTCATTCCTTGATAAGGACACGTGGTGGAAATTCAAAGAAGTAAAACCTGCAACCGGCGGTCACGTGTCTCCTTAAACCTTTAGTTAAGCGGCTCCTTAACACAAAGGGTCAAACAATAAAATGATATTTGAAACTTGGAAAGAATCGATATTATGTTTTTTATTAACTTGGAATTTTCTGGATATGGTAATTACGTTTTAAAATCGTACAGTTGTTCTTCTAAGTAATAACACTGAATTGTCCCAAAATTATATGTAATTTGCTGGAGTTTATCAAATGAACAGTTTCTCGATGTCACCGTAAATTTGGCTCTAGTAGAAGTCTGAGACAGAGAAAACAGAAAGATTTTTAGTGCTGGTTTACATGAGTACAGCTGACGTCGGAACTAGGATGGTCTAAAAATATCAAGGAATTTCAAAACGGTGGTATTTTAAAACAGAAGTTTTAACTTTCTACAAAAGAACGGGTCATTTTTTAAGGTGCACATTTTTTTTATTTTGCATTCATTGAAAAACTTCTAATTTCAGCATCCACCGAATATAAGTACAGAATTTCGAGTGGATTCGATAATACATTTTTCAGATATTACGGTTACCATGTTAAAAAACGCTGTTTCGAAAACGCAACGAAAAACACGCATTTAATGTTTTACGTATATCTTTTTTGTAAATAAAATATAATTTATAAGATTTGCAGCTAATCCGATATTCCAGAGGCGCACAAGCAACACTTTCTTTCTCTTCATAACGCTTGTTTTCATCAATTGACAAAAAAAAAAATCGATTTTGACAAGTCAAAGCCGCTTACTATACCTGATATTTCATAACGCAATGTTCCATTCATATCCTCTCATTACTCAACTTCAACAGTTCAACCGGTATTGCTCATCAAACGTCGGGGAATGTTTTTCGTCGGCTTCTCACTAGAGGAAATTGATACGCTTATCGGCGAAATTATTGCATATTAATTGTTCCATAGAAGCATTTATAAATTGTATGAATATTCATCTACCTCGCTCTCTCGATTCCTCCCTTTCTCTCGGTTCCCCTTTTCCGAGCTATTCATCGGCAATCCACACTTTCCTATAATAATACCCTGCGTGTGCACAAATCGTGAACATTCTGCGATAACAGGCAATAATGATCATAACAAACACTCCGCCATTGGAACGGAAGCTGCAGTTACGTAATGGACTTTATAGGATCACAAAAGCCGATGCAGATTTTCCGTATTCGATGATTTATCGAGTACGCTCCTACGTAGCCTTCGTAGCTCCATGGGGTTTCGGGGACAATGCTTAATCTCTTTTACCTCTAAGTACCAACAAGCCGTACCTGACCCAACCACATATGCTGTATGCATAAACGCGTATCAATGATCATAACAATTTAAAATTTATTTAAGCCAATAGTTTTCTAATTAAAAATTCAACTGGAACATAAGCTCATTCGGTCGCGACGAAAGTCGCTCGAAAGCCATAAGTAAAAACATTATCGTCAAAATTACTCGATAGACAAAAAGTACGGACATTAAAAAGCGGTATCACGTACAAACACGTGTACCCATAATATATTAGAAAATTATTTTTTGCCTCCACCCTTCTTTCCTGCCACGTCGGGTTTCGATGCGGCAGCTTTCCCCGGTTTGGCGGCAATTTGTTTGAGCGCATCGACAATTTCCTGTTGCTTGACTTGCGTATCGACATCCCGGATTTCGGGAGTCTTCTTCCGGTGCAGAACGGCAGCGGGTGGTGAAAATTCAATCTCCATGTCCGAGGCCGTCGAGCTGGAGCACGTAGAGACGTCGTCCTTGTTCTTGGTAATCTTGAACTGCAGAGGCTTCGGAGGCTCCAAGTCCTTATTGTCCAGCATGTTCTGCCGAACGGGGTACATGGTAACGTAGTACGTCCCGTCCTTTCTGTGAATGTGCAGCGTAGGAGGTTGTTCAATTTCCTCGTTGGAGCCCTCCTTCTTTTTGGCCCGGCCCAGGGCGTGGGAACTTTTGCTCTTCAACACCTTCCCCCGTTTTCCTTTGGTGGGCGTTGCAGGTCTGCTCTCCGAGGAGGCACCCGAGCCAGCTTTTGCCTCGTTCAGAAGTCCGTACACATATCTTGATATGGCGCCTGGTTTCCAGCCCAAAGAGTGCCTGTGCGTTTCCAAGCCCGTGTTCCAAAGCCAGCCCATGTTGGCCGGTATCCGCATGTAAAGGTCCAGACAATTCTTGTGCCCGTAATAGATCCCTGGGTTCGTTAGCGCCATTTCGTGGACGGACTTCATCACTCTCTTGCTCACCTTGATCAACGAATTGGCCAGCACGTTCCGATCTCCTCCGGGTCCTGAGGGGATCGACTTACCCTTGTTCGCCCGATGACGGAACTTCTCGCTCTTTATATTGGACCCTCTCCCAGGGACGGATGGTTTTGTCAGCTGGGCAGGTTTCTTGATCACGGATAGTCTATGCGATTGGGTGGTTTCGTTGGAGACCTTGTGCACCGGCTTCTTCTGCCTGGATTTGCACTTTGGCTCTCCACAGGGCCCGGTCTCGTTGGTCATCGGCGCGGTGATCGTCTCGTGCTCTTTCTGCCTTTCGACCTTCTCCTCTTTCTTCTTTACCTTGCCGGCAAGAATGAGCGTTACCTCGTTCGCAGTTGGCGTTGGAGGAACCTCCTTCGAGACCACCGGACGTGCCGCGAACAGGCTTGGAGACCCTCCAAAACCTTGAGGAGCGTTGCTTATTCCCGTGTCCGGGACTTTCTCGGGGGTCTGGACCTTCCTCTGAAAAGTGTGAACCGTAGGATGAGACGAACTCAAATTATCGGGCAAAGGTGGTGGCGGCACTTGCTGGGCCACGTTCTTCTCCATACACGTGGTTCGCCCTTCCTCTCGAGCTCTCCCAAAGTATGGACTCTCGGAGGGATCCATCAGCCCCAGCCCTGCCATTCCAGGCACCTTGCCGATGCCCTCGACAAATTTCTGCGTCTCTTTGAACGATTTTATCAAGCAGTCGATTCCCATGCATGGCTTCTTGGCACCGGCTCCTGTTTTTCCGAAACAACAGCACCCTGGTTTGTCGTCCTTGGACGGTGGTTTACAGGCACCGGAGAGCAAAGTATGAAGTGATTGTATTATGCGGCTCTGATTTGAAATCTCGTTACTGCCCATGAGTCTCGATTCCCTTTCGGTGGTTTTAGATTTATTCCGGGTTTCACCGATTGGAAGATGATCTGAGAAGAACAGAATCGATTTCATAGTTTTTCAAAATAACTTTTGAAATATATTTCGTCATTCAAGACCGATTCGACTACTCATCGAGCATCAGCCATTATGATCATCCTTTTCCAGATATCTTTTCACATTTAAGGTGAAGTGAAACCCCCTTCAAATCAGTCGTTTCGAATGCAACACTTTTTTTTAAGGGTATTAGACCAAACTGTCTGAAACTTTGATACATCACTCGTGATCATCTAAGAATTGTCCTGACACATTCAAAATTTGGATTTTTTGTTTTAATTTGTTAACTGAGCCCAGACCTGAACCAAAATGGCGTCGAGCTCTCATATTTCGATCAATATGCAATTATCGAAAGCTCTGATATGAAAATCGAAAGGGTCTGGACAATTTTACGACAATTTAGAACACTCTGATAATCGATAAACTCGCATTTGAACGAGATAAAGGCAAAAAAAATGTTGTATGCGCTTCTACGCTAAAACGATGGTAATACGAGGTCTCGGAGTGAAAATTTAATTGACCTGATAATCACAGATGGCGCAAGGGGTCCCTCTGCAGTCAATTAGGGCCCCAGAAAGCACGAATCCAGAGGATTTCTGGAGTTTTACTTCGATTTCTTGATACTTATTGTACGAAAACGACAGGTGGAGTATGCCATTTTGTACGATATCCAATATAATTCGACACAGCTGTCAACATAAAAACGAACGTCGGCAACGTAGGCATTTAGAAAAATCTTCTTTATCGACGTCGATCAAGTTCCTCGACGTGTTTCACTTCACCTTAATGCGCGGAATAATATTCAAGTCGATGGAATTAAACCAGGAATGTGTAAGAACTACCTGGTTCATTATTGTCGCAACAACCACCGCCTCTCATTCTTGCGCTATAGCAGCAAATAGTCGTGAAATTTGCCATAGTTTGGGAATTCCTAATAGAAAGACTTTCCGAATTACAGGATTTCCCAGCTGCATTGTTTAAATGATCTGGAGGAACTATTTCGAGCAGTTTTTTACCGGCGCAAATACCACCTGGACAAACTGCACCGCCACATGGTGCACTTCTCAGAGGCCTGAAATGCATCCCTTCGGGAGAATAAATGCATGTGTCGCTTGTCAGGTGCAAATCCGGAGATATTTTTTCCTCGCTCTCCTGAGGGCCCGCGTCATCAGATTTCTTTTCAGACGAAACTCTTATCAGTGAGACCATTTCAACCGACTCGCTGTCTCTCCTTGCTAGCTCCTGACAGACTGTAGACAATGCAATGACGGATCGTGGCTTTGGCAAAGGATCAATTTCGGGTTCCTGGAAAATCGGACTGTCAGGTCTACAGATATTGTTCCTAGCGAGTTCCAGTTTTTTAAATTCATCCTCGTCGGGAAGGACGCGGGTGCACTGAAACTCGTTTGCCGATCGGAGGGTTTTGAATAGGAATGACTTTTCTTGGAACGCAAATTGTGTCATTATGAATTTCCCAAAGCATGAGAGTCTTAAGGAAATGGAAATTGTGCCAAACGGATCGCCCTGAGGGTCGACGAGATTGTACGTGTTCTTTAATGCATACGGCCTGGGTAAATGATTCGCATCGTTCATGCTCATTGCTACTTGGTCACAAAGACATCCCGATAATGGAACCAACGTTTCGCAAATCGTTGGTTCTTCGTTCTTTGTACATGATTGTTTATTGGACACATGGTGCACGCTTATTTTTAGTGGCTGTGATTTTAGGGCTCTTATTAGGTCTGCAGGTTGCTTAGTGAAGAGGCACGATTTACCAGCGCCAAACTGTATTAATCCATTTTTGGTCTTATGATCAATTGGTAAGGTTGGTGTCTTTTCAACCTGCCTCGTTAAAAACACAAATTCCTCTTGTTTTACCTCAAATCGTGCGAAATCGGCAAATTCAAAATGTACAGATAATGACGTTGATCCAATTTCGTGTTCTCTTTCAGGTTTTACGTTCAAACAGTCCAGAAGAAACTCCAGCATGTAAAGCTGTTCTTGCTTCGGATTAAACGGTAGATTGCTTGCCATTATTATATGGGTAAATGTTATCACAGGGACTAGTAAATTATGTAAAAATTGATGTTACAAAAGTCTGAAGGTAATCATCATTAATTACTTATGCTATAAAACGGTAATCTTGATTTTGTATTGACCATCATAATGTGGTTAGAATTCCAACTGACAGATTTTGATAACCAAGGGCTAACATTTTTACCTGTCTTTAGACCCGTTGCCATGGCAACTGTAAACACACGTGAATAAACCTCACAGATCTTTCTTTAATGCCTGTTTTACAATATTCCGAAAAATAATGTGCAGTGTAAGGATTACCGAATAAAACCCAGTTTTGTCGTAGCAATATTATGCTTCTGAAAATTGGCATTTTTACTCTTAAATATTACATAGGAAAGATTGTTACAAATGTTAATTAATTAATATTCATTAAAATTAATCGATGCTATCGATTTCTTCGATAAATGCTTTACATTTTCTCTTTAGGACCTTAACAGCTTCCAGAAATAAAATTCCAGCTGGCAAAGCACCAACTGATTCAATGGTATCTGAAATACATAAATTACAGATACAATCTGTTTTTTCCATATGAAATTGCAATAAGTGTTCAGGTAACTGAAATCTGTAGTCTGACACACTGAACGTATAGCAAATTATTCATAACTATTTACTGTTTAAAAATTATGAGCTCACCACCACTCACAAAAAAATTAAAGATGCAGACTTACAGATAAAATGATCTGGTATCCGTCCAAGTTGAACACAGTCCTTTAAGTCATCATAGCGAAACACATTCCTTGAACAACTGTCATGTCGCGGTTGCTTAATTCTGGCTTCTCGTGAGTCAGAATTACCTTTCCTAGTTTCCACGATTTCAACAACCCCAGGGCTGAAACAGTTCTTTAAACGTTCTGCCTTTTCACCTTTAACGGGTTTTGTCAGTCGGATATCAGGCATCAACCTATAGGTGGCAGTAGCTGGACAAGAAATGATTTAGTTTATAATCAGTTTAATAATTCATTGCATAACTTTTGATAATAACCATACCTACGGGAGAAAATTTTGCATGATCCTTGCCAATTCCTTTAACTGCGTGCATAAATGCATGTATTTCTTGCCCTGGGCGCATCTTACAGATCAATATATCATTTTCTAAAACGCCAAACTGTTCCTCTCCATTAGGGTATATCTCTGCTTGTCTTCCAATGGGAACCCATTTAATATCTCGACTATATACTGTAATTAAGTTATTACATACTCTAAGCCCTATTAAAATGATAATTTCAATTTTCCCTTAACAATCCCTAAACAATATTAGTTACCATTGTTATTTCGGTAAATATCTTCTGGACGTCGTGAATCTTTAGGAGCTTGGGTGTTCCATGTGCAAGTAACTTTCATTTCATATCGTAACGTATCTTGATCACTGACTTCTTCTTCTGACCCAACATTACAACAGTATTCGAAAAGTCGAGGATCAGCCTTCAGAGGTATTAATCCTAGTCTACATATTTGTCAAAGTAAATAAATAAACTCTCCTCCCATTATTTGTCAAATTATACCTTCATATAAATGACTTATTACTATAAAAATAATATTTAACAACATATAATAAAAACTTATGAAAACTTTATAATACCTGTGAGCAAGTATTTCATCTGCAATTAAACTGGTATTATTCAGCAGAAATACTTTTTCAAGTGCCATCGATGGTACTTCACTTAATAGTATTCTACGAAATACATTTGCTAAAGCCGCAGAAACTCCAATTAAATCAAATTCCATTTCTCTTTTATCATCCGATTCTCTTACAATTTCAACTTTTAAAGACTGAAACAATAAAAAGTATAACAAGTCTTGCAGGTGTTAAATTCTTCATATTACAATGTATCCTAATATTGAAATATTAAGTTATTGCATATCATATACTTAGGGCTGAAACAATTAAAGAACATGCATTCTTAAAGGGAATGTGGATCAATAGCCCATACAGCTTTCAGCGTGTTAAAATAAAAGTTATTGCAACTAATGGATTTGAATGCAACACCTTTTTGAAATGTTCTATAGACCATCCTCCTTCTGCTTGAAGGTTAGAGTATTCGGCTGCCTGTAACATTATTAACATTGTCATTATTTATAATAACAGAGAATATCAAATGCCTTATAAAAATTTGATAATACATTAGGAATGCCGTATTCTTCTAATATTACGCGAGGTTTCCGCGACTGCATCGCTTTGAATGTTGTATAGGTTAGTTTTGTAGCAAATTATAAACCACGCTTTCAACAGCGTTCAACATAGAGCAACGCAGAGATGAGTTGGGAGATTGCTCACGGGCAGGTCGCGCGAACGTTCCTGTGCTGTCCCCTGTTGGTCGGTGCGAGCCGCTAACGTATGTATACTTCACAATTTCACTTAAGAATTTGTGCCGAACCAGTTCATATGAATGCCCCGCATTTTCACCACCAAAAACGTTCCGCAATACCGTGAGCTACTCATTTTTCACATTTTCGCTCAATTTGCTTTACGTAATAGACCCCTACATCTGGTTGTTCCACCCTTGAGTTTACCGGAGTTTAAATGGTTTACAGCAGGTCTAAACCGCGTATAAACCGGTTGAACATCGATTAACTACAGTTGTGAAATCGGGCCTTAGTGGTGATTTCTCCCATGAAAGAGTTGGTACCCTTGAGTTTACTCCCTTTAAGCGATTTGTAGCTATCACTGCTTTTCACAGACGTGGGCAGACTTGGGTTGACGAAAGCGGACAAAAGTCTGATAGGAATTTTATGTCGTTATGTATTCGTATATAATTGGAGTAAAACTGTGTTAAAAATTAATGGATGGAATATCAGCGAGTACCTGCAGGTCAAAAGTTACATACGGAAATGATATTATTGCATTACATTTCAAGTGAAGAAATAACGCGGAAGAAATAAAATTAGAATGGATTCCAAAAGTCGTTGGCAAGTACGTATTGACAGCTTCGTAAACAACTGCCACGTTAGAATATCAATTAAAACGTGAATCCAGATTCTACCATGAGACACATCACGACAGTCTTAAAAACGCTAATTGCGTTCTTCCATGAGTACGCTCGAGGCCTATTCTACGTTGTGACCACAATTCTAGTCCTGTGCTACTGCTTACATCCGGCACGGTTTGCATCTCACTATGAGTACATAAATGCCAAAGACATCATCGGAGAGATGGAAAGGTCTTACCCACCAAGAGATAATTCCTGTTCCATAGTAGTCAGTGGTACGAGACCTTTACAATTACTTTATCCAGAAGAACACCCTCGAGAAGACCCAGTAGCCCTGGCTCGGCGACTTGGCATTTTACCCGGAGGGCAATGGAGGCCATCTAATTGCCATCCACTCTTCAACATTGCAATAATTTTACCTTATCGTAATCGGCGATCGCAGCTTGCAATATTTATGAATTATATACACCCATTTCTACAGTCACAGAATTTGGATTATAGGATATTTGTAATAGAACAAAGTCCTGTACAGGAATTTAATCGAGCAAAGTTATTCAACGTTGGATATATTGAGGCTACAAAGGTCAACGACTTTCACTGTTTCATATTTCAAGACATCGATTTGATACCTCAGAATCTAGACAATATTTATGCATGCACTAAGATGCCCAGACACATGAGTTCCAGTGTCAATACATTTAGATACAACCTGCCTTATACTGGCTTATTTGGAGGGGCCATAGCTGTGACGCGAAAGCAATTCGAACATGCCAATGGTTTCTCTAATGTCTTTTATGGTTGGGGTGGGGAAGATGATGACTTTTACAGTCGACTTCAAAGTAAAGGATTTAAGGTATGTAAGCATAATATAGAACATGTATCGATTCTATAATCGTTACCTAATATTGTGGTTTCAGGTGACACGATTCAGCCCAGATGTTGCCCAGTACTATATGTTGACACATAAGAAAGAACCACCTAGTAGTGCCAGATTTGTAAATCTTGAAACTGGTGCTCAGAGGTACGACATAGATGGAATTAGTAATCTGGAGTATAAAGTATTAAATCATCAATTACGTCCACTTTATTCGTGGATATTAGCTGATGTATAACATATAAGATGTATTAAATCTTATTTGTAACAATTTCTTAGCGATAAATTGCATAACATGACTTGTTATGATACTTCTAGTACTGAATGATATAAATAAGATTGTACTTTATGGTAGTCAGAAAATGTCTGAAAAGTGTACAAAAATACTTTATCATATTACACATTGTCTGTTTTATTTAGGCACTGATATTTTTTATGAAGATATTTGTCTAAATTAACTTTTTAGTAAATACTAGACCATTATCAAATCAATATACTCCAGGTTTCAGGCACAAAAAATAGAACAAATATAGTATTATTTTTACTATACTAAGTTTTTGATTACGAAACTTGTTTCCACTTATAATATTGGATAATTTTCTTTATGCCAGATATCGATACTCAATTGAAATGTCTCACGGTTTAATACTCGTGTAGTTTTTATATCTGCAGTGCTTTTCCTATGGCAAGATTTTTAGTCTAATAAATTTTAGCTCGGTATTTTCTTCCTCTACTTTAAGAACTTTTTATAGCGATCTTTCATATGACTGTACAGTTTTCTATTCTTTTGAAAATTAGAGCGATATCAGGCTGAATAGGACCTTTCTAATGTGATTGACTGTTGATCGATAACATATTGCATACCGAATAGTGTCACTGTTACATGTTGTAAACCCATATATATAGCAAAGTATCGCAGCGAACTGTGATACATAGTAGCTAAATTATGTACCTGTGATACCATTTTTAATGGATAAATTAATAGTAAAAAAAAGATTTACACTGCAGATCTAGGCTCATATCTCAGTTTCATTGTAAAACGCTTAATGTAGATGTCAATCTGTCAATATGTAAACCATTTTACACCGTTTACATCTTCATACTTTGTGCTTTAATTATCTTAAGTGTATATTTATTGTAATTTATGTTGCCCATTTTTATGTTTCGCGTATTTATTTATCAAACTTGTTTTACAGTAAGCTTGTGTAAATATATATGTTCATAAGCTTGCTTGAAGAACAGAAACTTGTTTCAAGATTATGGGGAATAAATGCAAAGATGGATAAAGTTGTAATGAGTTACTATTCCTACTTACATACATAGATACGTCTAAATGAAACAATCAGATAATACACGTGGGCCAAAAATGTTTTTAAAAAATGTAAGAATTTAGTGTTCATATGCATTACTATGATACTAAAGAATGTAGTATAAAGTTTTTATCGTTGAATTTAACTCGTCTTACTCATGTCTTGATTCGAGAAAAAACACTGCTCTGTTTACGATTAAGTAATACGTATACCACACGAGCGTTTATTATATTTTTCCGGATTACTGTTTGGTTACATGAATCTGACAAGAGTTTAAACAACTGGATTAAGTCTTAAGAGTGGTCGTAGAAATGCAAGTGTATAAATGTCACAATTATGAGATATTTTCTAAGAGACGCAGGAAAAAAAAAAAGTTGTTGCCTACGCAGTGTCTTATACGCGTGCTCGTGTCTACTATTGCTTACATGAACAAATACCTGGAATTATTAGCTACATTGTAAAGAAAATAGAAAATCAAATAGATGCAATGTAGATGCTTTACATATACATGTATGTATACAGTAAACACAATTTATTCTAGAATTAATCTGATCGTGTACATCGTTGACGAATCGCCAGTTTATTATCGACTATAATTACATAATCTTCGCTTTAGTAGTCAAGAAAAACATTGTCGAGACTACTATTAGATCTGCACAAACTTTTAATTCATCCGTCAATTATAGTGTTGTACTGCTTCTAAAGCAAAGTATTGTAGCAACATGCCGACTCGAAGAAAAGAGAAGTATGTTGATGTTTATATATACTCTGTAACAAGTGCATTGAATAATATATACACTATTGCCATTTTATAAGTTATTCGATGATAAAGCTTGTATTTCCTCTCGGCACTATTCATGATCTGTGATCATTTTGTATTAGAAATCAATAATGTCGTTCCACTGTCTTAAGCCCAGGTTTATGGTTGAATTTGGAAACGTTATTAATTAGCGATTTAATTTCTGACTAATGTTAAGAACCAAAGTAATGAAACATCATTGGTGGAATAATTACTCGTTCTATTATGTTGTACTACGTTGCGTATGGTAACGTGAAACAAGTTAATGAACAGTGTTATTGTCTGTTTATACTATGATACAATCAGTCTAGAGGTAATGTCAAACACGGCACTGTGATTAGTGTTTTCAGTGAAATTACAGAAATAATTTCATCACTTAATAAATGGAATGATCACTCGGTGTCATATTTTTCTTTTCTTCCAGAGATAAATTGTATCATGAGTCACAGACAGTGTTATTTACAGTTAATTCTACATAACGTTCATATGAAAGTTTTAATTTTTATATTTCTTATACTAAGATTACAGAAAAATCATGAAACGTTAACAAAATTACTTGTACTAAAATTCCTTACATCGTGTCTTATTCTATTATTATATTTATATAAACTATTAAACTCGTCAAATTTTGTTAACTTATACCTATTTCTAATGTTCGTATGAAAAAATATCATACTTTTTATTCACGTATTTGGTTCACGATTTGTTTAATCTTTTCCATATATTAATACCCAAATTTACATTTACAATGGCATTGAAAGAAAATTAATTTATACAGTTCTGTATACAAAAACTTTCCTTCTTTCTCTCCTTTAGATTTAATATAAACCGAAATTGTTTTGTAATGCTTTAAAAAGAAATCGTTCCCAGATTCCGTGGATGCATTCTAATTATCATAAATTTATCTTGAGTAACAATAATGCATTCAAATATGTTTAGATCTTATTTCGCTTCAGTTGCCGTTACCTAAAACTGGACCCTGATTTTGTTAACGTTTTTGTACATGATCTTACTTTCACAAGTGACATTTTTAAAAATTAAAAAAAATAGAAAAGGTACATTACTGCCAAAGAGTATTAATAATAGTACGATACCACTCCTAGATATGATTTCCTTGTTAATCATTCATTGTTCTTCAATCACACATTTAGTGTTTTCTTCAATTTCGCAGAAATAGGGCATTTCAGAATATTAACACTAGAACTACCAAAACGGGTCAAAATTACTTGCTTCAAATAGCTCATCCTATACAAAAAAAAAATCTACCGGTCGTTCTAGTGTTAAGCTTCAAAGTTTAATTGTAATGGCACTAGTACACTGTCACGGCATTTCTTACATTCAGATATTCCTCCCTTGATTCAATCATTACCATACGTAACGTAACATCTTAACAAAATGAAATGAGCAATAATTCCAGATCTCTGCTTACCGTTGTACTTCAAAGTAGTGTAATGAGAGGTAAGACATTAGGAACCACAATTTAAAACTCTTAACACCTACTGGTGCATTTCTTGAATACCGAAATTTAATAATTGCAGAACCATTCTGCCATGTTCTAGTACCTGCTAAAAGCGTTATACATATGTCCTTTTTAACGATCCATTGGGATGTATTAGAACGAACCACCTCTAAAAAATATATCTACCCTTCATCAGTCCGGCATGATATAAAACCAACATGATATTACCTGGAGTAAAGCACTTTATTTATAACCGACTTCACTGTCGCCATTATAAGAGAGAAATTACATCCCCGGAGAATCAGCTTAAGAATGATAAATTCACAATCCCCAGAGCGGGCATTATAAAAACATCACCACGTCTCGTTATTATACACGTCCCAGAAGTATCCAATTTTGTCATTAGCCAGATAAAGTCCTTTTTTATGCTCACGTCTATAAGGTTGTCCTGGACCCCACCGACGCTTGCTAGAGCATACGCAAGGGGTAAGGATTGCTAAGTATTTACGTAAGTATTTTTACACGTATAATCTCGTGCTAGACCGATTACCAATTACGTGTCGGAGAGTTCCTGATAACGGGCGTACATCATTTTCTTTACGCAATCCTTGTAGGTGTCTCCAGGAAGAGCACTGTATGTCGCAGTTTTCGCGCCCAACCCGGCCGTGGGGATTCGCCTCTCCGTCTCGATAATGCTCGTTCTACCTTGGTTGGACTTACCAAGGCCCATACCTTCGCTCCAGCCCATCTTTTGGAGGAGTTTATTACCAACGTTGTCCGACCCAATACCTGCTCTGGTAGGCTCCTCGTAAGACACGGGCGCATCCTCGACCCTGGTCTTCAGATATTTCTCCTTTAGCCGATTAGGTTGAGGGGGCTCGGGTTCTCCGTACTTGGCTCGCCTCTCCTTGGCACGATCTCGGTACTTGTTGTTCCTTTGCTGGGGATCATTGGGATCAAGACCTCGGACACGGTACCAGTTCTCCAGGTTCTGCTTGTGCAGGTCGGACAGCTGTTGATGTCGCATCAAAGCCTCCTTGCTCGGAAACTGTCGTTTGCACAAGAGGCAGGCTAGCTTGCTCCAATCGGTGTGTTGTCGTTCCTCTTGCTGAACGTCCTCTATTTCCTCTTCGGTGTCGCTGCCGCCACCGTACGCGGCTACCAGGCCGTTATTGCTGGACTGGTCCTCTTCCTCAAGATATGGATTCGCTAGAGTCTTCTTTTCGAGGATGGCGTACCCTGCATCCGCCGCCCCGCTTCCCGATCCCTGGTGACCTTCGGTACCGGGGAATTCCGCACTCCAATTAGATTTAGCGTTTTCCTTCTTCTGATTGAGAGTCTTCGCCCAACGCTCCATGTCCTTGGCAATCTTCTTGGCTACCTTAACCTTGTCCTGCTTGCTGTCTTTCTTTTTGGTCTCGTCGTCCTTGGATAGTTCTTGCGACGTTCCCGTAGATGAAGTCGACATCCCCGGGTCTGATACTCCATTGCCCTCGACGGTACCAGGGTTGGTTGCCGCAGTGGATTCGCTCGTTGGTCCCCCACCAGTCTGCTAAAAATCACGAAAACGGCAAAGCTCTTCATACTTCGAAGCATCGAAAGAAAACATCCGTTTAATTTAACGATCGTTACCTTTGCTGGTTGATAAGACAACGATTCCGAATCCCAGTACAAGAATTGCTGGGTGTGGCTGTTATAGTAGTATTGCGAGTTGGGGTCATAATAAAGTCCTGTGCTGGGGTCGTAGTAGTAGCCAGAGGATTCGTCATAGTGGTATGTACTGACATCGGGCACGGCTTCAAATATGAAATATGATACGTACAAGATATTCAGACATTTAAAGGGTAATAAGACGACCAGAGCCTATATAGCGTTTATGAGAATATACTTACAATAGACTTTGCCATCGCTGGCATGTGCCGGAACCCTTCCACTCGCCAGTGAGGTGCTGGTCGGCGCAGTAGGCGTAGGTCTACCTTTCATTTCTTCGGCGTCGCCCAACTTTCGGGATGCCTGGAGCTGCTGAATGGCCGATTGGGCCACAGCTGCTGCGGCATTTACTCTGTCGGTTTGGTTTAGGGACGGCAAGGTAATAGCCGAGCCTTGCATTATCTGGTTCTGATAATATTGCGTGTAATACTGAAGATAATGAGCCTTCTGGGCAGGTGTTTTAGCGTACATGTTGGCACTGTACTCGGCTAACTGTGCGACGTCGTCCAACGTGTACCTCTGCGCCGTGTTGTCCGTCATTTTCCAGAGCCTAGTGCTAGCCACTTGGTGCAACTTACAATAGGCCACTTCTACCTTCCTCCCATCGACCACTAGCCCCTGCTTAGTCAAAGCCGTGTGAAGATACATCGCATCGACCACATTTCCCATCTCCAGGTAACAGACGCCCCGAGACGTATTCGTCAGGGTGTCTCTTCCAATTCGGATGCTGCGAATTGGCATGGACGACAGTGACTTCATGGATTGAAGAACCGAGTCCTCCGTTGTCAGCACATCGAGACCTCGCAACAGGACCGTGTTGGTAGGATGTGGACTGATCTCGTCACTGCCTTCTCCACCCTCCTCGCTTTCGGCACGCGAAGCGGAGCACTTGAAACAAGTCTCGCGTCTCTTGAAGTTATGCGCCCCACACTGTAACGTTATATCCAGAATGTATATCGATATTACGTCACGATACCGGGGTATAGTCGTTTCATAATTCGGTATTAACCCTTTTAGTGCCGGAGGCCGATATATCGACCTTCGCTGCACTGGCGAAAAGTGCCAGAGCCGATATATCGGCCCGCACCTTGTAGCGCTTTACTATTCGCTTTGCGAGAGATCTCTATCTCAAAATAAATTTATAATACGTTATAAATAGTCTAATTTCATTACGAGAGAATTAAAATAACGATACAACAACACCTATAACAACCTATAACCTATAACAATTACTTGTTTCAGATGAGATAATCCGTCCGGCGCCTACCATGTGCCTTGGAGTTATTTTTTATGTTTCTTGTGCTATATTACTTATTTTGTTAAAAAATATATTGGCAATTTAAAGTATATACTTTGCAATAAACGGTCTATATAAATTTATGATAAAAAGATGACTTTACCTATGTGCAATTACGTTTTGAAACGGAGAACTCAATTTTTCTTTTTTTTTTTTATCACTTATACCTTTGTTATTTATGTAATTTTCAATGAATATAGAAAAATTAGCGTCACTGTTTTAATCTCTATTTTGTCCTTAATATCCTGCTTTTCGAATTATGTAAATATTGCTTTTCGTTTGGTTTTTATGAGCCTTTTTCCAAATCCTAGTAAAATCGTAAAATTCGGCCGGTTATCTTCGCATNGTGCAATATTACTTATTTTGTTAAAAAATATATTGGAAATTTAAAGTATATACTTTGCAATAAACGGTCTATATAAATTTATGATAAAAAGATGACTTTTCCAATGTGCAATTACGTTTTGAAACGGAGAACTGAATTTTTCTTTTTTTTTTATCACTTATACCTTTGTTATTAATGTAATTTTCAATGAATATAGAAAAATTAGCGTCACCGTTTTATTCTCTATTTTGTCCTTAATACCCTGCTTTTTGAATTATGTAAATATTGCTTTTCGTTCGGTTTTTATGAGCCTTTTTCCAAATCCTAGTAAAATCGTAAAATTTGGCCGGTTATCTTCGCATAAGCACCTCTTTTTAGCCCGTCACTAAAAGGGTTAAGACTCCAAGATCCAATATCTACCTTAACGCAGTGCCAGTCCTGCGTGTTCTTTGCCGGTGGTTTATCCACATTGCAGTCCTTGGGTATACTGTACTGCATTAGAGCGCGATACTGGTCCTGCAGCATCAGTACGCCCTGAAACAGAGAATTTCGGTGTTATCCCGTCCAATGTCGTCCATCGGTATTTCCCGGTCATCCCTCTCTTAAGCTCACATCTTGCTGACGGAATAGTACTTTGCTTTTTTTTTTTTTCTCTACTAGTTTAACGGTCCGTCGTTCGTGTATATACGTCCGTTCATAGGTAATCCGTTTGTCCGGCCGACAGACTGCCTCTGACGGCAAACTAAACGATACTCGACACGAACCAAGGGCTGATCTATCTCTCTTTCGATACCGAACCGTCGACCCATTTACACGTCGGATCGAAGTGCACCGAGGCAGCCTTCCTTTTACCGGTACACGCGGCAAAGTAAATGCTTCATGCCAAACTGCAAAGACTAGCTCAAACGTCTCGTTCCGTCAACGAGGAACATCGATCCCCTGAGATCTCTATCTTCTTAAAATCAGGAGACGCGGTAGCGTGTATGCAGGGTGTTTCCTAAACATGCGGCAAAAATTCAAGGGGTGATTCCTGAGGTATTTTCATGAAGAAAAGTTCATATAAACATTTGTCGAAAAATGCTTCCTAAGGGAGCTACGCCCCTTCAAATGGGGCACCCTGAAGACGGTTTTTACTCGATATTTTCGAAACCGTCCATATTGAAATTATGAAATTTGTTATACTGCATAAACTTTTGACGCTAATCAGAATCGAAGCTCAGAATTTCAACATTTTAATCAGAAGCGTCCCGTATTGAAGGGGTTAAGGGTGACAATAACCCCATTTTTTAATGGACATTTTTTTTTACATTTTGATTTTAGAATATGATACCTGAAGGATTTTCACGTAAAAAAGGTACTCTTATTTCATATCGATAGGGCTAATTGTTTTCGAGAAAATTGCACATTTACCACCTTGGGCCCAGGGTGCCCAATTTGAAGGGGCATAGCTCCCTTAGGAATCATCTCTCGACAAATGTTCATATGAACGTTTCTTCGTAACAAAATACCTCGGGAATCACCCCTTGAATTTTTACCGCATGTTTAGTAAACACCCTGCATACTCGAAAGCATTGCGCGAAGTTCCAATTAGAGCGGTACACTCGACGTCCCTTTTGGGCGCGATAAGTTTCCCAGATATCACTAAAATGGCAATTTACGTAAATCCCGGGTATTATTATTTCATATCGATAGGGCTGATCATTTTCGAGAAAATTGCAAATTTCTACGATGCACATTTACCTCCTTGAGCCCAGGGTGGCCCACTTTGAAGGGGCGTAGCTCCCTTAGGAATCATCTCTCGACAAATGTTCATATGAACGTTTCTTCATAAAAAATACCTCAGGAATCACCCCTTGAATTTTTACCGCATGTTTAGTAAACACCCTGTATACGCGAAAGCATTGCGCGAAGTTCCAATTAGAGCGGTACACTCGACGTCCCTCTTGGGCGCGATAAGTTTCCCAGATATCAATAAAATGGCAATTTACGTAAATCCCGGGTAAATCGGGCCTCGAGTTCGGTGAAGGTAAATCAGCTCCCAGGGTGACTCGCGCATCGAAACGAGAGGTGGGCACCCGACGTCCGTTTCTCGGCCACGCGAGAGCGACTCGAGGGCAGTCTGTATAGGTCCGTATTCGGGGACTAGTAAAGTCCTAGGGTAAAGTAAGTAATTAGGTGGTACGGTAGCCTTGTGTGAGAGATGCAGGCAGCCATGGCCAGGGGGCCTGTAGGCCAGCGGGACGCGCGGTTTACCGTGCCCTGCCTGCTCTACGCCACGGGGCGTCGTTGGTACGCTTAGCAAAGCGTATCGTTCTCTCTCTCGGCTCGCTCATTCCGCTGTCTGTGAACTTCTTTCTACCTGTTTCATCTCCATCCACCGTGCGGCCTCCTGTGTCGCGTTAAACTCGACGAATGCGAAACCTCGCGAAGCACCTATACAGAGCAAATACACACAGATCCAGAGTTAATCCACGTTTTGCCTGGAGGTCTATACTCTGAGAGGGCAGGCAATCGCAGCACCAACCATCGACAGACCGAGCTCCGGAACGAAACGTTCTGTTCCTTCGCGCCTACCTAGGGCCGACCAGAACTACACGTAGTCGCGAAGGAGACCGCGGATAGGCAAAACGTAATTTCAAGGTGCAACGTGCATTCGTACGCCCCGCGTAACGCGCGTCGATATCGAGCGCGAAGCTCTCGTTTTACTATTTCGATTTAAGGTGGGGTGAAAGTGGCACCGAAGAGGTTTACTTTATACAACTTTTCTCCCAACTCGATTTACCGAATAGTCTGAAACCTTACAACGTGAATAGGGAGACTATAAGGGAGGTCCTGAAACTCATGAAATTTCAATTCTATTCAAAATTGTTTATAGGTATTTAAAAAATAGTTTATAAAAAATGAAATTTCGTGAGGTTCAGGACCTACCTTAGGGTATCCATATTCACGTTTTAAAGTATGAAACGATTTGAGACACCCAGCTCGGAGAAAAGCTTTATGAACGATTGAGCTTTCGGATGCCACTTTCGCATCCCCTTAAGGTACGTGTACCAGTGGCCGAACATTTAAGACGTCATTCTGATTCGGATCAAGATTAGGCACATAAAGACCGATATGAAGTACGGATGACTTGAATCAACGTAAAAAACAGAATTTCTAGTTTCCAAAACACATGTGACATGTGTGTTAAGGTGATGTGAAAGTGGCGCCGAAGAGGTTTACTTTATACAACTTTTCTCCCAACTCGATTTATCGAATAGTCTGAAACCTTACAACGTGAATAGGGAGACTATAAGGAAGGTCCTGAAACTCATGAAATTTCAATTCTATTCAAAATTGTTTATAGGTATTTTAAAAAGTTTATAAAAAATGAAATTTCGTGAGGTTCAGGACCTACCTTAGGGTATCCATATTCACGTTTTAAAGTATGAAACGATTTGAGACACCCAGCTCGGAGAAAAGCTTTATGAACGATTGAGCTTTCGGATGCCACTTTCGCATCCCCTTAAGGTACGTGTACCAGTGGCCGAACATTTAAGACGTCATTCTGATTCGGATCAAGATTAGGCACATAAAGACCGATATGAAGTACGGATGACTTGAATCAACGTAAAAAACAGAATTTCTAGTTTCCAAAACACATGTGACATGTGTGTTAAGGTGATGTGAAAGTGGCGCCGAAGAGGTTTACTTTATACAACTTTTCTCCCAACTCGATTTATCGAATAGTCTGAAACCTTACAACGTGAATAGGGAGACTATAAGGAAGGTCCTGAAACTCATGAAATTTCAATTCTATTCAAAATTGTTTATAGGTATTTTAAAAAGTTTATAAAAAATGAAATTTCGTGAGGTTCAGGACCTACCTTAGGGTATCCATATTCACGTTTTAAAGTATGAAACGATTTGAGACACCCAGGTCGGAGAAAAGTTTTATGAACGATTGAGCTTTCGGATGCCACTTTCACATCCCCTTAATATTAATTTATTATTTATGCCGCGAAGACGATGGAAAAGTCAAACGTACCAGTGTTCGAACAGCCATTATTTGTAGAATGGTTAATAAACGGAAATGTTTAAGGTAGTGTTAGGCAACTGGGACGTGTTCGATCGCTGGTATTAGTGTACCACTTATCTTAGATGAATTTCACGGATTCTTTGGCCACAGCTTTGTAGGCAATTGTTCTTACGCGCAAATCCGAAAAATCGATTAAACGGCGGTCGTTAGTTATACCGCGAAGAATAAAGATATGGATTCAGATTGAGGTTTCAAATTATTCGATTAGGAAATAGATACAATACTTTGGATTAATCGTGCTCTTTCGAAAAGTTAGGTAATGATCAATCTAGAAAGTATATCGGTCAATGTAACTAGTGGTTAGAGCGTATTTAAGCTATGGACTTTGAAACCGAGTTTGAAGATAGACATTGCGAATGGATGCGTGCTCTGACGCGTAATTATTAAAAACAAAAAAAAATATAATAATAAATCATTGAAGTCGCAGCCTAATGCAAGTCATTACTTTGAGTAAATTACGTTTTGCCTATCACCGAAGACTAGCTTTGACGGTGACAATGCAGATATCCTCGACTGAGATTTCCGATATTCAAATAGCTCTTCAATCAATTAAAAAGTAGATCCGATCCAGTTAATGGGTGTCTCAAACGCTGGTGATCCACTTCTCAATTGCACGCTTGCCTGGATTATATAGAGAGATAATCTTCGAATTTATCGGTTAAGTTCTCTTTTGAAGGTAGTCAAGTTTACACTTTTGGATCTTCTGTGGACGCGAGCTCTCTTCGGGTTCGACGTTGACTTACCTTGACTACTTTAACCCAAGAAAGCAACGAAAAGTCATTAGAAAATCAAACAGGTTCTCCGATCGCGCCAATGATACCTTTACGCTAAATAAAAAGAGGCCCTGCAACTGATCTCTTTAGATCTACATTTCTTGACGCACGAATCCTACGGGTACCGGCCGATTTGACGATATGATTAACACAGCCGGCAATGCTTATAAATAAAAAAAGGAGAAGAAATCAAATGACTTTAAAGTCGTATTATATTTACCTGTGTCCTTCTTCCGGATCAGCCTTATATCCTTGGGCATGAGACCACAATTGAGGATGTCTTGCCGCACCTGCGATACATACAGGGTAATAATGACATTGGCGATACGCTGCAGCAAAAGTTCAACTCGTTCAGGCCTACGACAGGCCTCTAAGTTGACAACCTACGTCGTTTTCGGTAATATGCTGTGCGAGTCCGCGGATCATAATGGTGTTGTTGGGGGACTGAGATTTGTAGTGAACACCTTCCATGGATGACCCGTACGCGCGACCGTGTTCGTGTTCAAAGTCCAAGCTCTCCCGACTGTGATCGTCGTCGCGATCTCGGTCCCGATCATCACGTTTTCCTCTACGGTCTCTGTCCCTATCCCTGTCTCTGTCTCTCCGCGAACGATCTCGATCTCTGTCTCGATCGCGGTCACGATCGCGATCTCGTTCTACGGAATCACGACTATCCCTTTGCCTCCCGTATCGATCGTCCCTGTCTCGGTAGCTTCGATCTCTGTCTTCTCTACTTCGATCTCTCCTGTCCCGCGAACGATCTCGCTCTCGGTCTCTGTCTCTTCCACGATGGTTCCTGTACTCGGGACTTCGGTGATCTCTGTCTCTGTGGTCCACGTCCCGATGTTCCCCGTAATCCGGTGATCTGTTACTGTTGTATTCGCTTCGATATTCGGGGTAATCGGAAGTATGGCTCCTTCTTTCCGGCCCGTACCCAGGCTCCCACGGATCGATATTGTTACCGTACATGCTGCTTCTGTGATTTTATTGTATTCCTGAAATATCAATTATAAGATATAGATAAGACATGTTTCGACTAAAAGTTTTCAAACTGCTGTGTCTTGAGTGGCTGAATATTCCCAACGATTACTTAAAATTTATGCGAGCACGACATGAAACACGTACTGGTACTTTACTTAGTATCCTATCCAGATTTTAAAGTAAATCTAAGTTCAATTATCTTCCATTAATGGATAAACCACTTTTTGTTAAAACTACATTATTTTCTCATTTGCATACTCATATGAACTAAACTATTAGAAAAATTGCTGATATTCTTTACACATTTCCTATTGTCTTTTGTTGCGAAATAATTTACTCAATATCGTCTTTAAATACCTGACTGAATAAATGTAAATCATTTATTTTAAAAATTTAGTATTCCAATATGCTGTACATAGCCTGCTTTTCACTCAGCACATTCTCATATGTAAATTAAATAGCTCCGACGTGCACCACCCTTCATAGAATCCAGCAAAACTATATATTCCTTTGTAAACTACGTATATACATTTGAATTCTAGAAAAGAGAAGGGGTGAATAGTTTCAAGCTGTCATATATGTGAACGTGGGCTTGCCGCATATGATTTTCGAAAGACTTTGTAGAAGGAAACTACGAGAGCACGATAGAAAGCAAACGAATCCGTTATCACGTAAAAGCCGCTATTCTGAGTGGCAGGAGATATACAACAGCTCAAAAGGGTGCGTGGCAGTGTAGAGAAATTAAATTTCCAGAGTTGAAATCATTGCAGAACTAGGATGGCGAGAGTGGCGTTGCTCAATGTACGTTACCGCGTCGAATTGCAAGTCGCTTCAATTTGATCGAGGTTTAATGGCCTGTAAATGATGGATAAAACGTAGCGATGTCTTTTAAGCTCACAATTTCACAGTAGAAAGTCGAAACTGCTGCGGAATATTTGAAAAAACTGTGCGTCGCCTACAATGGCGTGGTTAGGATACTCCGTACACTCGTAAAACATGGCGCTGAAGTTGCAAGCAAGGAACGGAGGCGTTTCACTGCCAGGAGTGGGGGAAATCGGAAGTCTGAACCAACGAAGACATGTAGAGTCTCGTGACAGCTGAAAAGTGGTACCCAAAAATGTTACTGGTTCCATTTTCTTCTCGAATATCTTAGTCTTCGATGGCCGAATTATTGGTTGCAAATATAATAATGTTGACATCATGCATTTCTTGTAGGTAATACATATGCATTTTGTGAACATTAAGTTAAAATAAAACGCAATTTCAAAATAACACATTGAGTACGTTTAGTGCATTTATACCAGCTACATTACTCTGGTTTTATAGCAACTAATGTTATGCGGTTTTATGCTGGGGATCTATTACGTAAAGCAAATTGAGCGAAATGTGAGAAATGAGTAGCTCGCGGTATTACGGAACGTTTTTGGTGATGAAAATGCGAAACCATTCATATGAACGGGCTCGACACAAATTTTTAAGCGATATGGTGAAGCATACAAGAAAAGATAGAACAATAAGCACCGTGACCGCCATCTTCCAAGAAGAAGAAGGGAATTACGTATGCCTCAGGCCCATTTTCGTTAGAAGAAAGAAAATTTACTAGAATATACAGGTTAGTTTTTATTATTGCGAGGTTATATTACATTATTAAACGTTGAAAACTGTTAAATAATTCATGCTTACATTACATGATAAGAAAATTATATTATAGAACTTCTAATTTTAGTATGTACATGTAAATATGAATGTAATACATATTTAAAAAATATAGATACACTCGAGTCCTCTTCTTTACTTTTAACGGCTTTTCATCTTTCCGCCTTCCTGCTTATAATCCACTACTTCTCAACAATTTTCGATTTACAAGGTATGTACCTTTATTTGTGTTACTAGACCGAAGGTTAGATCTCGTTCTTTAATATAACGAATACGTAATTCGGCGAATAAATACACGTGAGATGACAGTGCGAGAAGTGAGCGCTCTCGTTAAAAATACGTAATAAACGTCCTGAACTAAAATAGGACTTTAGACTCCGTTCATGTATTTTAAGGTCCATGTATAGAACAAATACGATCAGCTATCAAGTTAGTATATATAGATTAGTGCAGCGAGTGTCCAGTTTACTATATATGATTATATATTTCAATGGTTATACTCGTTTGTGGCCTATTGGGTAATCCAGGATATACAAAATGTTACCAAGTGTTCCCGTCGAGGGCGTTGTAATAGATATCATATCTTCTGGATACCTTGATCGGGAACTTATCCGTATGTGAAAAAAATCAGATATAAGATCGACATTTAGGTACCGGTGGAGACGTAGTAAATGAAAAGGAACCTTTATGTATCCTGCGTTCATATGAAACCATCTCTACAATCCTACTGACATATAAAAGAGCAAGTGTATTCAAGCAACGCCAGTTTACCGCGTTAACGGCTGGTGTTTGGTATTGGGTTTACTTTGCTGTAACGTTGTATAAAACTGCGTACAATCGGTGGTTTTAAAATCATGAGTGGAATAGTTTAAATCTAAATAAGTGGATGTATAATATAAAGACATTTAAATAGAGAACTCGCAGTGTATTACTTTCAAAAATGTGCATGTGTTATTAGAACATTCGGGGCTACATTAAATGTTGAAAGTTATTCCATTCTACGCTTTGTATAAGTTTATAAAAAATAAATGGATTCGCATAAATTCGGAGAAGTTCGATTTATAATCGACAGTATCGGAAGTTTGTCCGTCAATACGCAAATATCAGTTTGAATTGTATTAAGTAAGTAAAACTTGTACATAAACGAGACACAGTTTTAGGTTATGATTACCCTCATAAGATTACAATGGAGACTGCAATTGTAGAGCATTAATGTATATTAGGTTACTTAGATAAAGTTAGAGATCTCATACTTATTATTTTATATATTTTATTTACAAATGTTAATATATATCCACCAGCTTTCTCTAATGTGCATAAACCAACTAAAAAATGGAGGGTGACTGTGATGACGTTGATTATATGCTGAAGCGCATGCATAACCCAGGCATCATTATTCTTGGGAAGAATGAAGAGAGTGTAAGTTAATTTCTATTTGATGTGTTCATACTTTTATAATAAATATAAATAATTTCAAAATGTACAAAAATTTATTTATAATACGAATGCCTTATAACATACCGATCGATCATTTAGATCATAATTCATTTTATGTTCTTTAGTATTCATGCGGCAGGGGTAAAGACAATAAAATCATCTGTCTCAGTCCTTGGGTTTCACGGCAACATTGTTTTTTTATTCGAACCAAAGATGGATTGAGCGTCATTGATTTAAAGGTAAAGTTTTACAATGTTAAAACTTGTTCCTTTGTTTGGGTACTTCTAGATACAATTATAACTTGTGCTGTTTTAGAGTTCCAACGGAGTTTTTGTGAATGGTGTAATGCTGAAACCAAATACCATGGTAAAACTTAAAATAAATGATATTGTTGGTATTGGTTGTGGTACCATTGACAGTGCTGAAAGTTCAATGTTTATTTACAAGCTTCTAGAATCTCAGGTATAATCATTAGATATATTCTTTGAGAAATAGCCAACTTTTGTATATGTAATACTAATAAGGAACATTTAAAGTGATTTTTAAGAAATAATCACTCTAAATTATCTTATCTAAAATTAAAAATATTTAAAAAATTCTTTTATTAATAGTCAGCAGTTGATGACCAACCAACAAACGTGTCTTGTGGATCAAGGACTATTAAAGGCAATGATGGTACTACCATTTGTACAACAGAAAATAATAGTGATCTTAACAAAAGAAGGCTAGCTCAAAAAAACATTAATGCCCATTTACCGTCCAAAATATCAAAGTTACAACCTGAAGAATCATGCAGTGATGCTATAATTCGTAGTACAAGTATGAAATATATTTTATCCAAAAATTTTATTTACTTCATTACAACCTAGTGTTTTAAAATAGCCATCAATATACATATGTCTTTGCTTAACATATTAATTCATTTTCACTTTAGATCAACATCAGGACATTGTAAATGGCATAGTAATTAAACAAGCACCAGATGAAATGGATGATGATATTCAAATATTGTCTCACAGCTATTCCGCAACATATAAGTTTAAAAACTGGAAAGCGCCTTGCAATAATTCTAAATCATTATCTCTTCAAAATGACAATAGGTTAACGTTACTTCATTTGGCTAGGGAATCAAATGATCAGTTACAGAATGAAAATGAAGTTTCTCAAAATAAAAACGAAAAACAACCATGTACTTCAAAAGAATCAGAGAACTGCACTTTCGAATCAGCCCCCATTGATACAGGGAGTGATACAAATTGCAATGGACTTTTAATGGATCAAGAACAAGAAGCATCCAATTCAGAACAAGAAGTTTGTCTTTTAGAAGAAAAGAAAAAATCTACTTTCACTTCTGTGTCTCAGAGTAAGAAAATCCACACTCATCACTTAGAAAATGAAATAGAAATGTCAAAAGACTACAAAGGTGCCAATACTTTGTTGGAGAAGAATGAAAGTATAACATCAGAGTCCAATGCTGAAGAAGTTAACAGTGGTTCCATGTCAAGTCATAAAGAAATTATAAATGATCGAGAGCTTATAACTGTTTTGAAGGGAAAAGGAAGCACAACTGCCAAAAGAATCTTGATTGATAAAGAAAACAATACAAGCGATAGTACTAATAGAAATGACATTTCTAAAGAACATCTGCAACTAAAGAAAACGAGTAACATGGATGTTACTGAAGAGAGTCGGGAAGGAACAAATTTAGGATTGAATCAAATGAATTCCAATACTAACAGTAATAGTAATTTGCATCCTTTAAATTCTGGTAATGACAAAAATATTTCTAATATCAATTTAAGGTCAGCAGAGAGTAATAATCCAATAATACAAAGCACGTCGCTTCCAACAAAAGATGGAACTATACTGATGGATGAAAACATTATGTCAAAAAATTCAGATCTGCTGTTGAATGCAGTCTGTGTTGACGTAAACGATGCACTTGCAGATTTACAGAAATTAAAGCCAACGATTAATCGTAGGAGGCGTGCAATGCAAATCTCAAAGAAATGTTTTTCTGACAATAGTAGTTCTCATGGTAACATGGAACAATCGGAAGCTGAATCTTTAGAATATGCAAAATGTACAAGTGAAGTAAATCAATCTGCTATGAATGCAAGTACGAAGTTAGTAACTGATGACAATGTAGAAGATATGATGTCACCAATAAAGCTGAAGCAAGTTAAGCAAGAACCTATGACAAGATTTTCTGAAATAGATGTAGTAAATTTAAGCGACGATGATGATGACATATTTCCATGCTCTCAATTGTTTGACAGTGCTAAAGATACAGGAGAGGAATTGAAACAGGAGATCAAGGAGGAGAATGTTGACAGTGAAAATGACATGTTCTATAACACCTATGAACCTGAAGAGATCATTTTGCTTTCTGACAGTGAAGATGAAGAAAACCTTTGGCTGGAAAGGCTGTCAAGAAGTCAAATCCTTAGTGAAGAGAATGATGACAAGCTAGTCATTTCAGAAATTGAACGGAATTCCGAAAAATCTGGTAAAGTAACTCCAGAACAATTTGCCAATAAATCATCAAGAAGTGTGCGATCTAGTATCGAAGAAACTTCAGTCCACAGTAGGTCTCCAGATGATAATATTTCTGACAATAATTTTAAAGAACATGAACAAAAAAAAACCGTCCATGAGAAGTCTAAAGAAATTAGTGAAACAATATCCGAGAAACCTACTGAAAAAGAACCAATGGAAGTAGATGGATCAGAATCCGAAAAATCTCTAAGCGAAAAGGAATCAGATAGTATTTCTTCGAAACTTACTAAAGCATCGTTGGAAGATGATCGATTGTTGCTATCTCCTCGAGTAATCATTAGTAAGGTTGATCATAAATTGATTGCCGATAAAAAGTATAGGTCTAAAAAAAAGAAATCAGAAGAAAATAGTGGTAGTTCGAATGTAATTGAAGGCTCTCTGGAAGATGGCAAGAAAAAAATGGATACTACTTCAAAGCAATATTCAAATAAAAAGAGAAAACCTGAAATAATCGATGCACCTTACATGCCAAAAGGAGAATCTAGAGGCGTTAGCTGCAGTATTAAAAAGAATGTTTCTGATGATGTTACTTCATCAATAAGTCACTCTAAAAAGGACGGAAATTTGAGCCCGAATCGAAAGGTCACAAAATCAAAGAAATCGAAAAAAGATACTGCAAACGTAAAATTAGATAAAAAGGAACAAAAGCAACGCCGCATCTCGGATACTTTAATCGATTTCACTCCACTACCTAGACCTAGAACATCTTCACTTTCCAAAGAAGAAAAAATTGAACTAGCAAACAGCAGGAAAGGGAAGCTAAAAGAAATTGCAACTGAACAAAAAGCAACAGAAGATATTAAATTGAGAACTAATCGTATTCCTGCAAAACCAAGGGTTAAAGTTTCTAAAAAGAACCGTGGCGATTTTCTCATAAAAGATTTGGAAAATCAGCTAGATGACCCAAGTGAGAGGACTGAGGAATTCTCTAACAATTATGCACCTCCTGAAATTCCGATGATTGCTGATGAATCCCTAGAAACGTATGGAAATTATCGAGTCCAGCGAAAATATTTAAGAACATACTATAGAACACAAGCTGAAGAAGAAACAGCGACTATTAGTACAGGGACTTCTACCTCCATAAATTCTGTTGCAGACAGCATACGAAAGATATTGAATATTCAACCTAATGAGAAATCGGAAAATTCACCAAGACCCCAAACTAGTGTAAGAGCGGAAGAGATACAGCAGAAATCAAATATTCGGAAGAACAAGCAACTGGAAAATCAACAGAAATCGTTGACTCGTCAATCAGATGAGACATCCGAGAATCAGAGTAAATCTTTCAATCATCAGGCAATGGAAATATCGGAAAGTGGCGGAACAAATGAAAGATTTCAAGGGAAATCAGTACTTAAACAAAAAGAAAATCTTTCACCAAATGTGACAAAGGAAGGGAAACGAAAAAATGTGAAGAAAGTATCGTTTAGTCTGGAATTAGCAACAGTTAAGATTTATGAAATAGATCCTCAGAATACTTTGAAGAAAGTGGTGGGAAAAGATGCTCCGATACCAAAGGAAAAGATGCCTGTTAAAGAGCCTATCCGACCCAGGCACACATTAGATGAAGTTCTCTTACGTATTTTTGCTTGGAAACCTATCTGGCTCGAAGTAAGTATGTTCATTATAGTTAATGAAAATACAATGGTAATCCAGCTACTTTCATTTCTGTTGAAGTTTGCACTGCGTGTAAATAAATTTGAATAATGGCTTCAGTTATTTTTTTTAATGATTATATGTAGTATTTTATTCATTAGTTTTTAATCATCACTTTCGCCAGAAATGTATTGCTCGTAGTTTATCTTAAAACAAGTAATCGAAGTCAATTTACCTAAAACAACATAAAAAGTTTGTTTAAAAATTAGGAATTTTGTGTGTGTGAGGATTCTTTTAAAGCTCAATCTGCAGTGAGCAAATACATTTCTTGCTGGCCTGCTGTTATACTTTATTACGTGTTCATTTAGTTACTTTGATATTTTGCTCTTTCCTTTGAAGGAACAACGTCATTTAAAGTCAGAACCACCCCTTGTTGAAAGCAACATTCCTCCGATGCAGACTTATTACAAATCTTACGAAGACTACTACAGAATTTTAATGCCACTTATATTATTAGAAATTTGGCAGGACATAACAAAGGAATTTACTACTATTGAAATGAATCCTAGGTAAGTCTTCTCTTTATTTCGAGAAGTTCATAGTTGTGTTAAACTAACAGCATAGTTGTGAGTAATTAAATATAAAATTTCTAAAATACAATGAGATATTTTATAGGCGTCCGACGGTAATGTGTTCCATAGTAAGGAATTCAGTGGCTCAGATCAATATACCAATAACCGATCTCTACGCTACTACTATGACATTGGAAGTATTAGTTTCAAAGGAAGATTTGCAAAAGCAGGCACATCCAGTATATGGTGACTTAGTATTCATGGAAGTAGTCAGCACTGACAACGGAAAAAATTTCCATAAATTATTTGCATACGTTGTAGAACAACGGCAATATGCTTTGTCGCCTAACGTGATCTATAATCAAGATTTAGGTAAACAGACGGATCTGGATAAATTATTGCAATAATAATAAATATATATTATTATGTAAATGCATTTTTTTTTTTTTTAGCGTATTACGTGAAGAAGCCGGAAGCCCTGTTGCTAATTACAGTTATGACAAAACGACTGGAACTGAGCGTCAATATGAATCGAGTTCAACGATTACGAAGTATTATGTATTTACGCTCAAATATGAGAATGATACAAGCATTGCAGTTTTTACCTCTTAGTCCCTTGCTGGACGCTATTCTTCTTCCAAAGACAAAGTCTTACCAATTACCAAGTGTATTATCGATTAAGAATTATTCACCAATGACAAAGGTACATTTCTCAGATTAAGAAAACAATCGATTAAGATTAATCGTCTCCAAATTCACATTCGTTATTATTTTCATATTTAAGGAGAAATTAAATCCAAAGCAGCTTGAAGCTGTATCGAGAGTAACGGAAGCAATTATTCAAAAAGAACCAAAGATTTGTCTCATTCAAGGTCCACCAGGTAAGTTAAGAAACGTCCTCTAAGATACTTTTAATCGAGTAAAAGTATCATATTTTGTTTTAGGAACGGGAAAATCAAAAGTAATTATTAATATCATAACTCAAGCACTTTATGGTGATGATAGATACAAGAATGGCAAAAATTCATTAAAAATATTAGTCTGCGCTCCCTCTAATGCAGCTATCGATGAAATAGTTCTACGACTCTTAGCAATTAGGGCAAGCATACCAAGTAAGCTAAACTTGATATTTTCAAGAATTGGATTTATTAAAAATATTTCATTAATGTATTTATACGAACGTGTTTTTGTTTGAAGAAAACCGTTTCAAAATGGTTCGAATTGGCCACCAGGATAAAATGAATCCTATGGTTAAAGTCATCTCAGTATCAGAGCTAGCAAAACGGGATGTTGCGAAAAGGATTGCCAGTGGAATACAAACGAACAATCAAGAAGAAGTAATTAACAGTATTTGAAAAATTATTGCAAATCTGTCAACATTTAAATTGAAAGCAATAGTTCAGTAACAGGTTTCAAACCTACTAAGCGATTCTTATTTTTCATAAATTCTTTTTCATTGATCTAATATATCTATAATTATAATTTTTAATAGTTTCTTTTTAACTACAAAAATGTCAACTTTCAATCAATTTCATTCTTCCCCTAGGAACGGTCCCTGGAGGCTCGCATAAATGCCCTAAAAGCCGAGTTACAAAGTTCTAATAAGCTGACTGAGGAACGAATAAATTATGTGAGAAAGAGGCTCGTTGATACGATGGCTAGATACGATTTGTTGAAGCATTGCCCTCAGGTAACAATAAATCACAGATGCGAAATCTACGCGCAAGAATAATTTAAAAAACGTATTCTATTATACAGATGAACGAAATGAATTTACGTGAGCGAGCGAGGTTGGAACGACAGTCAGAAAATACCCTATTAGCCGGTGCTGACATTATCACGTGTACTCTGAGTTCATGTTACACGAATCAGATGGAACAGATATTTGGGTGAATAAAATATCTTGCAATACTTATTCGATGAAAGACTGATAAAATTAACTATTAATTGTTTTAGGGGTCATCGGGAGAAAATATCAGTCTGTATTGTAGATGAAGCTACTCAGAGCTGCGAAGCTGAAACTTTGATACCACTAATGTTAGGAGTTAAAACATTAGTTTTAGTTGGAGACCCCAACCAATTACCAGCTACTGTGCTCTCGCAAGTACGTATGATTATTTTAATATTTGTTAACCCGAAAATATTCATAATCATATTCAGGCATTTAACTTTACATAGTTCGCCCCTTACTTTTCTATTCAATTTTCTAACATTTATTAATTGCAGAGAGCGAAAAAATTAGGCTTGGATCAGTCACTCTTTTCTCGAATAAAGGACGCTTTTCATCACGAGAAAGACAACCCTATAATAATGCTGGATACCCAGTATCGAATGGCATATCCTATTGCTTACTGGCCAAATAAGTTCTTTTACGAAGGAAAACTAAGGAACAGTGCAGAGAATTATATTACTAATACAGAACCGTATCCCTTTCATAGTTACAAGGTCTTGAATCTTGATTCCAAACAGGACGACGATAAGTTTTCTAACACCGACGAGGCTCAGTTTGTGGCAAACTTAATTTACACAATGATGATTCATGCAAGACTCGAGAAAATCAATCGCATTTCTATCGGTGTCATTACACCATATAACAATCAAAGGACTATCGTAGAAAATAAAATTAACGAACGGTGAGAGAAATTAAGTTGTTCTCTGGATTTAATATGAAATGTGTTCTTCAATAGAGAATCGTAAAGGTTACATGCCATTTGTATAATGTATTCTCTATTTTTAGAATTACTGCAGTCCCCGACGAAATAAAAAAAAAGATAACCACTGAGGTAAATACTGTTGATAGTTTTCAAGGTCAAGAGCGGGATGTTATCATAATGTCTTGCGTACGAAGTCGAGGTATAGGATTCATGTCTGATCGTCAAAGAGTATGCGTTGCTTTAACCAGAGCGAGACATTCACTTATACTCTGCGGTAACTTCAAAACGTTCGAGGCAAGTTGGGTTACATTATTACACAATTAAATTATGTACTGAGTTATTTGTATAGAAAATTTACTGATTAGTAGACATTTATTTATTTTGTATTCATCATAGGTTAAACATAACCATGAATGTAATTTTATAACCTTGTATTTGCAGAAAGATATTATGTGGAATGCTTTATTAACTGATGCTCGGAGTCGAAAGGTTTTTATCAATATGAATTCTGAGGCCAGTCCAGAAGAAATAAAGCCACACGTAGTTAGGTAAACTTTAGATTGTGG
This sequence comes from Orussus abietinus, assembly GCF_000612105.2. NCBI lineage: Eukaryota > Metazoa > Arthropoda > Insecta > Hymenoptera > Orussidae > Orussus > Orussus abietinus. Next base: position 55,767 of record NW_019394682.1, read on the forward strand.
AGAATTTTTGAAAAAGGAGTCTACGAAGTACTCAGGCATAGAAAGTTGATGAAAAAGCAGGATCTTGTGTACATATTGTAAATTGAGTAAATAGATTAAATGAACCGTTAACCTGATAGAATAAGGTAAACTTCTTTTATTTTTATTTGTCATCAAAACAGATAGTATCAGTCCATTATAAGAATTATCTTAAACTGATGAGTAGAATATAAGAGGATGCAGGTTTTGCGCTAAGCTAACTCTTGATGACACATCGACACTTTTTTGAATTGCTATAATTTGTATAACGTTTCTAAATACTGAATGTATTGTTACAATGCATTTGACCATTTGTGTTATCGCGAAAGTGTAATAAATCAAATCAGATTTGTTAAACCAAAACGTAGCTTGAATAAGTAAATGAAGTTTCGGAAATATAGAAAAAACAATAGTTTGAAAGTTTTTAAATAGACACATATAGCATTGTCAAAAAGTATTTGTTTAATTAAACAAAACATCATTTTATAATCTTTGAAAACTATTAAATGTAAAAATGCATACGGGTCAGTCATGAGATTAATTAGTTTTATGTTTTGTGAAGATAATTGCAGATCATTGAGTGTTAATAATTAACATCCGTTTACAATTATTTACACCATGAACCGATATCTATCACAGCTATATAAGTTGAATATACTGCAGGTTTATTGATATACCAAATAGGCAAGGCATTTAAAATCGTACCAGGAAACAATACCTTTCTGTTACAATCTGATCTGAAAGTGTCATAAAATAAACTATATAAATACTTACGCAGCATGTTTAAGAGTGCGTGTATATAAATATAAATATGAAAGTCACGAGAAATCGATTTCAAACCAATATTAACATGAAGTGTAGGAAGTTATATCTTACTATGGTAATTAATTTTCAGGGTTTCCATTAAACAGTAACAGGGATGACAAGTAAGATAATCTTCTGTATTAAGTTTCATGAACTACTGTAAATACAGAAAACATTTTTTGTATCTTTTCAGAGAAAAATATATTGTTACTCAAATATTCTTAAGCATGTAGTTATTTTTTAAGGCGAAGTACTCCAAGTTCTAGGGAACTTGAGTTAATTCCTTAAGAATTGTTTCAGTTCAAACAATTAGCATGTTATTAGTGTAATATTTCTTCAAATCACTTTATAACAGATGGTACTTTTATACTCCCTCTTTAAACATTTCGTGCCGAGTTTTATGCGGTTTGTTTTCCAGTAAAAACTCCAATTCGCATGGATCATGTTAGATCGTAGAGGCCTTTGTTCAGAAGCAAGACGGTAATTCGCCTGAGAATACTGGCCAGATCATATTCCATACGATCTTTAAAATGAGCCTCTAAATGGTAAAAACCAATCCAGGAGTTCGTCGAGTGAAGGTAGAACAATTATTCTATTTAGCGAATATAACTTATGACGAAAGTGCTACTTTAAGAGATAGAGTATCGTGACTATTGCTATTGCTTTGATTTTTCTGATGTTACCGAGCTGCGGGGCATGCTTGCTCAGGGCGCCGGAAGCTCCAGAGACCCCTATTCTGTAACTGGTAACAACAGATGTTATCGTTAGCCCATGTTATTCCAATGGGCTAAGGACATCTGCCGTTACCTTAAACCATATATATCTAAACCTCACGTTGGACCTCCCACTCAAAAATTCTCAGTAAGCAGACTAGCTTAATATTAAGAGGATATGAAAGAGTCAGCCTATATATGTACATCGTTGCGCCGCCCTTGGGGCCAAAAAACCGTGAAAGCTAACGTACGAAACCAGAGGGCAGCACACGATGCGATCGCGCGACCCTGCCCGTGAGCAATCTCCCAACTAATCTCTGGGTAAGCATTTCACTTTATTATATATTTAGGCCCGGTTCCACGCTCGAGTTAACTGGAGTTTAAGTGGTTTATAGCAGGTTTAAACAGGGTGTAAACTACTTAAGCTTCACTTAACCCGAGTTATGGAACCGGGCCTTAGTGGGCAACCATCAGCAGAGATGAGTTGGGAGATTGCTCACGGGCAGGGTCGCGCGATCGCACCGTGTGCTGCCCTCTGATTTCGTACGTTAGCTTTCACCGTTTTTTGCCCCCAAGGGCGGCGCAACGAATTTCTGGTAGGGGCTCGCGCAATCACGACGGCTGTGCC